>NC_139898.1:33448572-33533572 GCF_905171665.1 Trachurus trachurus
GTAATGGTCGCATACCTACGGTGTGAAGGTTGACATTCATTATCCCTGTCACTCACACACACACACACACACGCACATACACTGACACTGAGCAGTTAAACCTTCACTCCTCAAGACGACGACACAAAACTGAGCGAACAAACTGACAATCCTCCTCCGCGTCATCCTCCTCTACAGGAGAAGGGAAGGAAGAAAGAAAGAAAGAAAGAAAGAAAGAAAGAAAGAAAGAAAGAAAGAAAGAAAGAAAGAAAGAAAGACCGGTCCTTCACTTTCTGCAGCAGCTGCAAACATCTGGAGGACAGACTGATGAAGCAGGATCCACAATGGCCGCTGCTCCCTCCATGGTTCATCCAGTTTCTTCACTTTACTTTACTTGTTCCTGTTTCCTGCTGCTCTTCACAACATTTAATCAGAGGACTCTTAATCTGAAAGGTCACATGAGTTGTTTTTCAAATTAAGATGAGAACACACAATAATGAATGATGATGAATGACACTTCTGATACTTATTCAACACTATTCTATATATTTCCTACAAAAGCAGAGTTTATTTCTTTTATTTCCTACATGAACAACGATGAAGCACCACTCTGATGAAGACACACACACACACACACACACACACTGGTTCATTCACTCTGTCACCTCTTCTTGTTTCTACTCTGCACCATGTTTCTGCACAAAGAGCCGTGATGACAGCGAACGCCTCGACTACTCTTCTTTTGTTAAAGGGATAGTTCACCCTAGAATGATATTTCGCTCATTATCTACTCACCCTCATGTTGACTAAGGGCTGGAAGAATTATCAGAGTCCACCGTCCCTTCTCTTAGTTACAGGGGGTCTTGGCGTAGCAGTGCATTTCAATGCAACGGTTGCAAAGGGACACCGGAGCTCTTCGTAAAAACACACACACAAAAAAACATCCAAATACCTCCATGATGCTCGTATGTAATGTCCGTCTTGTGCTGAAGCCCCAAATTGCGTAATTGTCCCGAAAAAAAATTAAATAAGTCTATATTTTAAGCTTGTTTGTAGCGGAAGCTTCTCGTCTTCTTCTTCTTCTCCTCTTCCTGGTCCGTCCAAATATCGCGTGATTTGCGCCGGCGTCAGTGCGGTTACTGCGAATCACGCGATATTTGGCTACAAACAAGCTTAAAATATAGACTTATTTAATTTTTTTCGGGACAATTACGCAATTTGGGGCTTCAGCACAAGACGGACATTACATACGAGCATCATGGAGGTATTTGGATGTTTTTTTGTGTGTGTGTTTTTACGAAGAGCTCCGGTGTCCCTTTGCAACCGTTGCATTGAAATGCACTGCTACGCTAAGACCCCCTGTAACTCAGAGAAGGGACGGTGGACTCTGATAATTCTTCCAGCCCTTAGTCAACATGAGGGTGAGTAGATAATGAGCGAAATATCATTCTAGGGTGAACTATCCCTTTAAGAAAGAAAGAAAGAAAGAAAGAAAGAAACGAAGAAATCTCGTTAAGTCAGAAAAAATATTACCACAAACAGGAGGAAATAAATGACCATGAAAAACAGAAGATATGATTAAAATAAATAAATACAAAAATACATTACTCAGAAAAACCTCAGTTTTTTTTCAAGTTACATCTCATTTCACTGCAATGATCTTGTATTGTTGTAGCTATGTGACAAATAAACTCTCTTGAATGTTGAATGTTGAATCTTGAATGCAATACGCCTCCGTAGGTTTGGTCTTGGTCTCAGGTTAGCTGGTGTTGACTACAACACTAGAAACACACACACACACACACACACACACACACACACACACACACACACACACACACACACACACACACACACACACACACACACACACACACACACACACACACACACACACTCTCTGGTCTCTGTGCTGTGAAGGGATCAGTGTGTTTCACAGCAGAGTCATTAACATGGACGGTTTGCAAGAATAAACAATTTGAATGTGATTGGGTGACGAGAGGAAGGAGCCTCGGGCTGTGTGTGTGTGTGTGAGTGTGTGTGTGTGTGTGTGTGTGTGTGTGTGTTCTGGATGGTTGACCTATCAAGGGGATGTACCAGTTCTACCATGGTGTGTGTGTGTTCATGCATCCATGTGTGTGTGTGTGTGTGTGTTTCTCCATCACAGAAACACGTTCTGTCTATTAACATGCTCACTGAGTGTAAAATTGTCGCCTCCCTGAGAATCAACTCTCAACCAAACACGTCTAATGATTCACATTAGTTTTTTAATCCTCTGTGGAGTCAAGTCCAACCAGTGTGTGTGTGTGTGTGTGTGTGTGTGTGTGTGTGTGTGTGTGTGTGTGTGTGTGTGTGTGTGTGTGTGTTTGTGTCATCTTTGTTTGGTTGGAAACCCTCTGGATTTGTTTCCTCTATGGCAAGTGGATTTAACATTTAAAAGCTAAATTTGACACTCCATATCAACGTCTTTCTGACTAGTCGTTATTACATTTTGAATAGTTGGATTTTTCATTCAAGATATCTGTAACATAACTGTGACAAGTGGAAACGACATATGGAGATATCTGTAATTCAGTTTGGACTAGGCAGAATGAAAGTTAAAGATATCTCCAACGTCATTATGACAAGTCTTTGTCCTATATAGTCAAAACGCTAATTCAAGATATCTGTAATTACATTCTGACTAGGCTGAATGAAAGTTACAGATATCTCCAATTTCAGATGTCTCTAATCAAAATTCAGTTAAAGATATCTATAACTACAATTAAATTATGACTATTCCTAATTCTACTTTGATATATCTACAACGTCATTTCGCCTAGTCGAAAGGGAGGGATCTTAATTTCAGATATCTGAACAGGGACATGTAGATAGCTTTAATTGAGGTGAATTAAAGATATCTCGAACTGGAATTATATGTCAAGCCATTTTAACATTTAAAAGACAGACTGGATGTGTTGCAGATATCTGTAATTCAGTGTTTCCTCGTCAAAAAGAACATTTCAGGTCCACAACTACATTCTTCCTATAGGACAAATGACGTCACTTTAACCATTCATGTGTATGAGGTTTGTCATTACAGATATCTACAATTCAGTTCTGCTATGTAAATTACAGATATCTGAAACTGAATTACGACTAGTAATTCCAGTTTGAGATATCTACAATTTGATTCTGAAGAGTCATAATTCCAGTTCAAGACATCTTTAATTCACCTCAATTAAAGATATCTACATGTCCCTGTTCAGATATCTGTAATTAAGTTTTGACTAGGCGAAATGAAGTTGTAGATATCTCAAACTGGAATTAGTACTAGTCGTAATTCAGTTACAGATATCTGTAATTCACATAGCGAATATCTGCAACTGAATTGTAGATTTATGTAATGACAAACCCCCATACACACGAATGGTTAAAGTGATGTCATTTGTCCTAGGATGAATGTAGTTCTAGATATCTGAAATTTTCTTTTTGACTCGGCAAAACTGAATTACAGATATCTTGAATGGAAAATCCAACTATTCAAAATGTAGTTACGACTAGTCAGAAAGACGTTGTTGATATCTACAGTGTTAATACCGGATAGTCAAACTTAGCTTTTAAACGTTAAATCCGCTTGCCATACAAAACTTAATTTCAGATATCTGAAAAGGGACATGTAGATATCTTTAATTGAGGTGAATTAAAGATATTTTGAACTGGAATTATGACGAGTCAGATTCAAACTGTATATATCTCAAACTGGAATTAGTACTAGTCGTAATTCAGTTACAGATATCTGTAATTCACATAGCGGATATCTGCAACTGAATTATAGATATCTGTAATGACAAACCCCATACACATGAATGGTTAAAGTGTCGGCATTTATCCTATAGAAATAATGTAGTTGCAGATATCTGAAATGTTCTTTTTAAGGGGGCAAAACTGAATTACAGATATCTGCAACACACATCCAGTCTAGCTTGCCATAGTATTGTCCAGCTGTGTTTCAGTGCAACAGCTGGAACAAAGGGAGCGTTGAGGTGATGGTGGAGGCTGCAGCCTGCTGGGGGCGCTGCAGGATGCCGGTCTGAGCAGCACAAAGGAGGAAGAAACAGCTGGAAGAGGAGAGGAGGAGAGGAGAGGAGAGGAGAGGAGAGGAGAGGAGAGGAGAGGAGAGGAGGAGAGGAGCAGTATAGAGTCTATAGGAAGCAGAGAGAACAAAAGAAGAGCAGTCGAGGCGTTCGCTGTCATCACGGCTCTTTGTGCAGAAACATGGTGCAGAGCAGAAACAAGAAAAGGTGACAGAGTGAATGAACCAGTGTGTGTGTGTGTGTCTTCATCAGAGTGGTGCTTTATCGTTGTTCATGTGGGAAGTAAAAGAAATAAACTCTGCTTTTGTAGGAAATATATAGAATAGTGTTGAATAAGTATCAGAAGTGTCATTCATCATCATTCATTATTGTGTGTTCTCATCTTAATTTGAAAAACAACTCATGTGACCTTTCAGATTAAGAGTCCTCTTTGATTAAATGTGTGTAAAGATCAGCATGAAACAGGAACAAGTAAAGTAAAGTGAAGAAACTGGATGAACCATGGAGGGAGCAGCGGCCATTGTGGATCCTGCTTCATCAGTCTGTCCTCCAGATGTTTGCAGCTGCTGCAGAAAGTGAAGGACCAGTCTGTCTGTCTTTCTTTCTTTCTTTCTTTCTTTCTTTCTAGGCTTCCTTTTTGTCTTTCTTTCTTTCTTTCTTTCTTTCTTTCTTTCTTTCTTTCTTTCTTTCTTTCTTTCTTTCTTTCTTTCTTTCTTTCTTTCTTTCTTTCTTTCCTTTCTTCCATCCTTCCATCTTTCTTCCCATCCTTCCATCTTTCTTTCTTTCTTTTTGTCAGTCTTTCTTTCTTTCCTTTCTTCCCGTTCTTCCATCTTTCTTTCTTTCTTTCTTTCTTTCCAGGTGTGCGTAAAGGTGCTGAATTTCCGCTCCCTGGCCAACGTCAGGGCGTCGAGGTGGACAGAGGGGTTGCTTTCGGACTTTTCCCCTAAAGGCAGCTGGCGGGTCCTGTATAAGCCTCCTGTGGAGAAGCGTGTAGCTGATCTACAGTGGAGGATTATACATGGAGCAATAGCTACGAACAGACACAGAGCTCACCTTGATCCAAGCGCTGGGGAGGAATGTCCCTTCTGCACTCAGAGGGAGACCCTGGAGCACCTGGTGGTCCAGTGTCCTCGGCTGGAGGAACTGTTTAGGCAGCTGAAGCAGTGGGTGGAGGCTCTGGGGGAGGTGTTCTCTTTTCCTTTGTTTGTGTTTGGGCCAAAATATCAGGCCAGGAAAAAAGGGGTTTTGGTTTTAATCAATTTTATCTTTGGCGCAGCTAAACTGGCCATGTGGAGGACGAGGAAGCAGCAGATGTTGGGGCAGGGCGGGACCGGGGTGGTGCAGAGCCTGAAGAGGGTGGTGGCAGCCCGTCTGAGGGTAGAGCACACTTTTTACTGCTTGACCAGTAACCTGGAGCAGTTCAGAGCACAGTGGGGGATCAGGGGGGTTCTATGCTCTGTGTCCGAGGAGGGGGGTTTGGTTCTGAACTTTTAGGTGAGTGTGTGGGTGTGTGAAAGGCTGTGAGATAATGTATTATTAAGGATGGTTTTATGAATAAGGAAGTGTAACTAATTAAAATTGGAGTTTTAAAATCAAAAAATCTTTCTTTCTTTCTTTCTTTCTTTCTTTCTTTCTTTCTTTCTTTCTTTCTTTCTTTCTTTCTTCCCGTCCTTCCATCTTTCTTTCTTTCTTTCTTTCTTTCTTTCTTTCTTTCTTTCTTTCTTTCTTTCTTTCTTTCTTTCTTTCTTTCTTTCTTTCTTCCCATCCTTCCATCTTTCTTTCTTTCTTTCTTTCTTTTTGTCAGTCTTTCTTTCTTCCCGTTCTTCTTTCTTTCTTTCTTTCTTTCTTTCTTTCTTTCTTTCTTTCTTTCTTTCTTTCTTTCTTTCCTTTCTTCCCATCCTTCCATCTTTCTTTCTTTCTTTTTGTCAGTCTTTCTTTCTTTCCTTTCTTCCCGTTCTTCCGTCTTTCTTTCTTTCTTTCTTTCTAGGCTTCCTTTTTGTCAGTCTTTCTTTCTTTCTTTCTTTCTTTCTTTCTTTCTTTCTTTCTTTCTTTCTTTCTTTCTTTCTAGGCTTCCTTTTTGTCCGTCTTTCTTTCTTTCTTTCTTTCTTCCCGTCCTTCCATCTTTCTTTCTTTCTTTCTTTCTTTCTTTTTGTCAGTCTTTCTTTCTTTCTTTCTTTCTTTCGTCTTTCCTTTTCTGTCTTCCTTTCCTTTCCTTCCTTCTGTCTTTCTTTCTTTCTTTCACAATAAAGCGAGGGACCGGTCTGAGGCCTTTAGTTGTTCTTCCTCTTGACTGTAGAAGTTGTGCAGACAGCTTCCTGTTAGTGGTTTGACAATAAGCTGAGTTGGTTTGGTTTATTACAACGTCAACATCACATGATTCACATGGTATTGATCATATTGATAATGTTAGCTTAGCATTAGCCTTTAGCCTGGTCCCTCACTGTATTGTGTCCTCTAGGAACAACTTTGCTTTTGTGTTGTGACTTTTTTTTGTCAAACTGATGAAGTTGTTTTCTGAAGCTGCAGTGAGTTGAACCTTCAGGGCCACCGTAGATTCTACACTCAGAGAGTTTCAGGTCTCAGATCACTGTCAAGTCCAAACTCTCTCATGCACACACACACACACACACACACACACACACACACACACACACACACACACACATACATACACACACATGCACACACACACCTTGGGGGAGTTTTTAATTGGCTGTGAAGAAACTCCCTAAATTTACATGCAAATGATGAGTTTTGTGCAAGAAAAAAAAAAATCCTGTTCACTGGGATGAGGCAAGTCACCTGTTCCGAGTCAGTGTGTGTGTGTGTGTGTGTGTGTGTGTGTGTGTTCCCGCCTGCAGCGCTGGGACGTTGTGTGTCGGTGACAGCAGCTAACAAAGCTGCTGAACGCTGCAGAGCACCGGGGGTCACCGATGAATATTTAAAACAGACTCGACCTTGGAGCCGGAAAAACCTAAAAACAGCCTGGTTTGCCTTCAAAGACGCCACACACACACACACACACACACACACACACACACACACACACACACACACACACACACACACACACACACAGACGCCTGGAGGAGATCCCTGATGTACGAGGGAGAATTATAGAAACGTCACCTCCCCCCTCTCTCACTTTAACTGGTAACTGGTCTCTGTAGAGAGAGAACAATGTATGGAGACATGAGAGGAAGAGAGTGTGTGTGTGTGTGTGTGTGTGTGTGTGTGTGTGTGTGTGTGTGTGTGTGTGTGAGGATGAGGATGGAGGAAGAGCAGAGACTTTATTTCCCTCCATTTGTCTCTTTAACGGCGTCGCCTCAGGCTGCAGCACAGAGTCCGTTCACTGTGTGTGTGTTTGCGTGTGCATGTATGTGTGTGTGTGTGTGTGTGTGTTTAGATTTAACCTCTATGAGTAATTTAACAGCTTCATTCTGAATTACGTTGCAGCACTGGGACCAAAAACTGGCCCTGGCCCCAACACGGTCTGCAGAAGCACACGCCTACCAGAGGATAGGCAAGGCAAGGGATCTTTATTTATATAGCGCATTTCATACCAAGGCAACTCAATGTGCTTTACATAAAGACAAAACATTAAAAAAAGAAAAAAAAAAAAAGAGAAGCATAAAACAGAATAAAAACAAACACAAAAAACAGAGTTAAAAGCAAGAGCAAATAAAAGAAAATAGATCAAGTTTAAAGTTCTTAAAAAGAGCTCAGCTATAAGCACGTGAAAAGAGAAATGTTTTTAGTCCTGTAATCATTTCCATAGTTGAGCATTTGCATATTAGTTCATGGTGGCAAACATATCTGTGATTGTTGCACATTTTGCTGCGACCACTTGCAGCTTTGGATCTGTTTTTCCTTTAGCTTCTCTGCACTAAAACTAAGATCTGAATCTGAAAAGATAAAACATGCAACTGAAAGAAATAGGATCCCAAATATCAAAACATATGAAAGTGAAAAATGAAAATAAATGATTTATTCAAAAGATGTTTTTTGAATAAAAAAAGTATTTTTCAAAATTCAAGATCAAAACTTTAAATTTCAGTTTCAAATTTTACTTTTTCAAGTACAAAACATTGACCCCGAATTAGCTCCATACCCTTGTGCTTTTGTGTGGGGTTTTTTTTTGGTCCATTTCCACAAGCGGACGCACCCTGCAACTCCCTGGTCAGGTCCAATGGCAAAATCTGAAAACCTTTAGTTAGTTAGTTAGTTTTAGTTTATTTCGGACATGTTAAAAGAAATAAAACATAATACAGAAATGGACAGACATAACAAATAAAAACTTTGCAAAGACAACATATGAACAAAATAAATTGAAAAATAATTGAAAATAAAGATAATTTGATTTAAAATCTGAAAACCTTGGTCAGGAGGGAGGGAAAGGGGCGGGGCCAACGAGAGCTGAGAGTTTTCATTGGACTAGCCCAATGTCCTTCAAGAAAATCAACCAATGGGATGCGTTTCGTGTCTCAGATTCCATCGCGGTCGATAAAACAAGGCCTATACTATTTTGATTAAATCATAACAGACCCAAAGATGGGCGCTGCCGTCGGCCCACCAAGCGTTGCCAGGTAACGGTTTCAGTCCATCCTGTCAATCAACAGCAGCTCGTCAGCGTTGGTTCCTGCTCCAGGTCCAAGAGACGAGACGGAGAGAAAGGCTGTGATGTCAGAGATGTCAGAGACGAGTGTCATAGGAAAGGGAGGGGTCTGAGGAGGGGCAGGGGGGGGGGGGGGGGGGGTTGTAGTGAAGGAGGGAGGGGGAGAAATAAAGGAGGAGGTGGAGGAGAGAAATGAAAAGTCTCCTCTGAGGGAAAAGAGGAAATTGGTGAAAGAGATTGAGCCTTGACCTTGACCTGAAGAGGAGGAGGGGGGGTTGTTTTAATTTGGGATGAATGTGTGTGTGTGTGTGTGTGTGTGTGTGTGTGTGTGTGTGTGTGTGTGTGTGTGTGTGTGTGTGTGTGTGTGTGTGTGTGTGTGTGTGTGTGCTGCAGTACCACCTGTAGCCACTGGATCAGAAACATGATATTGTAAAGTTCGTTAAAGAGTTATTTATACTAGAATTTATATAATATAATATAACATAATAAATAGATGCATAAAATAAAAAATAATAAAATAAAATAAAATAAAATAAAATAAAATAAAATAAAATAAAATAAAATATAACAAAATAAAATAAAACAAAACAAAATAAAATAAAATAAGATAAAATAAAATATAATTTAATTTTTTTTTTGATTTTTTTAATCATATTATAAACTGTGTCTGTGTGTTTTCAGGTGTTTCCTCCCACTGGTCAGCATCAGCACTGTTACTATGGTTACCAACAGTTTAATAAGAACTGATACCAATGGTTAAACTGTTGATCAGATAACACACACACACACACACACACACACACACACACACACACACACACACACACACACACACACACACACACACACACACACACACCTGGTGATAGATGGGCTCTGGCTATTTGCTGGTGCTGGTATGAATCACATCCAGTCTCTTTGTTTGGAGCCGGACGAACATGAGCTGCAGGTGTGTGTGTGTGTGTGTGTGTGTGTGTGTGTGTGTGTGTGTGTAGGTGTGTGTGTTGTGTGTTGTTATGGTTCAGATGGAGGGGGGTGGTGTGTGTGTGTGTGTGTTGTGTGTTTGACTGGACAGCTAATCTCTCACTCCTACACTCAGGAGACTCGAGGGCAACGCTACATCACATTACTCAATGTACATACACACAACACACACACACACACACACACACACACACACACACACACACACACAGAGACACACACACACACACACACACACACACACACACACACACACACACACACACACACACACACACACACACACACACACACACACACACTCAGACCTGCTGCACCTCGTCCTCCAGATGTTTGATGAAACAAAGAGATCAGATCAGATCGTTTAACTCACTGACTGATCCACATCTTCTAGAAGATCATCCACATGTTCCAGATGTTCTAGAGATGTTTCTCAGGTTTGTTGTAGTTTCTTTTTTTTTATTATTATTTCTTCGGAACCACTTTTAAGAAATAATAATAAAAATAAATAAAGAATATTTAAGAAAGAAAGAAGAAAAAAAAGAGAAAAAAGAAAAAGAAATCAAAAACAACGGCAAAAATAAAAAATAAAAAACACACCAAACAAAGAAAAAAGACAAAACAAGACAAAAACAAAACAAAAACAATATTGTTGTAGTTTCACTTGTTCAACGTCAGAAATTCATTCATCTTCTTCACTTCTTTACTCACGGTCCAGTTCAACTCTCCCTCACACACACACAGTTCAAACACGAGAGCGACTCCACAAACAAAGGAAATAGATTTAATATAAAAGAGCAAAGAGAAAAAATATAAAAGGTCCAATTAATTAAAGCAGAAGTAAGCGATCCGGTCCAGATCGAACTGGTACCACTTCACAGGTCGGAAAAACACAAGTTACGAGTTTCCTTGAACGCACCATAACAGTCCTCGTCCCTACGTCACCACATTCACGGCGTCCCTTGGCTGCACACACAGCCCTGCATGCCGTTCTCTCTCCTCATTGGATAAAAACTGTAGGATACGATAAATGTTTTCTCTTCGGCTCAGAGCAGAGCAGAGGGACTGAGAGACCCGTGTTTCAGACCAAACACTCTATAGAAGTGATTGCTGTTGGAAGATATAACTATTTAAGACTTATATTAACACAAAAATATCACTTACTTCTGCTTTAATACATTAATTAATAATTGATCCACAATTTAAACTTTAAAAACTGCAAAGGTGTGTGTGTGTGTGTGTGTGTGTGTGTGTGTGTGTGTGTGTGTGTGTGTGTGTGTGTGTGTGTGTGTGTGTGTGTGTGTGTGTGTGTGTGTGTGTGTGTGTGTGTGTGTGTGTGTGTGTGTGTGTGTGTGTGTGTGTGTGTGTTCTGGCTGAGCAGTTGGCTGTTAGAGTTACAGTAATTACCCCACTGGATCATTACAGCCTTGATTGGTGTGACCCTGTGACCTCATCACACACACACACACACACACACACACACACACACACACACACACACACACACACAGGTCTGGTCTTTGCCTCAGGAGCTGGTATCGATAACTGTTGTATTAATGGTGTCTGACTTAGTGTCCAGTTTCATCACCTCAGGGCTCCGTGTGTGTGTGTGTGTGTGTGTGTGTGTTAACAGAGTCATTGTGAGTCGATCTAATATTGACGTGTTCTCAGGCTGCGTGTGTGTGTACACGTGTCTGTAACATGTGGGCTGTGTGTGTGTTGTGCTACAGCAGTGTTGTGTTGCATAAGTTTCAGTATGAGTCTGTTTTCCTTTAACATGTTCTGAGCCACGTTAACGATGATTTTCTGTGACTAACAGACAAGTTTTTCTAATCTCATCTACATCCTAATATTTACTGTAGCTACATATAGAGGGATTATCAGTCTGTCAGATTGTTGTGCTGTTGGTTGCACTGATCATTCTGATGAAAATAACTAAACACGCAACACAAAAACTCAAAATCTTACCAAGAATATTTGTCTTATTTCTAGTCAAAACAAATCTCATTATACCTAAAATATACATAGTTATACATAAAAAAGTAGCTTGTTTTTAGACACTTTTGACTTATTTCAAGTCTATTTTCATTTGAAATAAGCAGAAAAATCTGATAATGGAGCAAGTTTTTTTTCTTCAATGAATGAATGAATAAATGAATGAATGAACAAACAAACAAACAAATGAATGAACGAACAAATGAATGAACGAATGAATAAACTAACAAACGAATGAATGAATGAACTAAAACACCAACAAATGAACAAACGAACGAATGAATGAACGAACAAATGAATGAATGAATGAATGAATGAACAAACAAACGAATGAATGAACAAACTTACAAACTTACAAACTAACAAATGAACAAACGGACGGACGAATGAACGAACGAACACGCAAACAAATGAACAAATAAATAAATGAATGAATGAATGAACAAACAAACGAATGAACGAACAAACAAACAAATGAATGAAGGGATGAATGACTAAATGAATGAATGAACGAAAGAACTAACATATGAAGGAATGAATGAACTAAAACACTAACAAATGAACAAACTAACGAATGAATGAACAAACGAATAAACGGACAAACGAACAAGCAAACAAATGAATGAATGAATGAATAAATGAATGAATGAACAAACAAACAAATTAATGAACGAATGAATAAACTAACAAATGAATGAATGAACAAACTAACAAACTAACAAATGAACAAACGAACGAACAGATGGACGGACGAACAAGCGAACAAATGAACAAATAAATAAATGAATGAATGAACGAATGAACAAGAGGTTTATTTTTAGACCGGATCAGACGGGAATCTCCGACATCACAGGACCACGTGTCCTCTGGTCGTCTGGTCTGCACCTGCAGCTCATAGACACCGACACAGGAAACAGCTCTGACCTTCTTACACCACATCAAACCTTTGGTCAACGCAGTCCCATAATGCACCTGGGCCATGATATCTGTGTGTGTGTGTGTGTGTGTGTGTGTGTGTGTGTGTGTGTGTGTGTGTGTGTGTGTGTGTGTGTGAGTGTGTGTTTGAGAGAGCTCCTCTATCATGGGACTTTAATAGGCCATAAGAATGAAGTGAGCAGCCCTGGGGAAATCAACACAACTGTACAGTAACTACACACACACACACACACACACGCACACAGATCTCATGCCCCAGGTGCATTATGGGACTGCGTTGACCAAAGGTTTGATGAGACATGTCCTCATTCTCTGTCTCATCTGTGTCTGTGTGTGTGTGTGTGTGTGTGTGTGTGTGTGTGTGTGTGTGTGTGTGTGTGTGTGTCAGTCAGCTGACCTCGTGACCTCGTGGTTAAGCGACACCTGTATGTTCCTCATGTTGCACCTGTCAATCAAACGCGGTGGAGATGATTGACAGCTGAGTTGAGCCGCAGCACGGAGACACTTTGACTTCTGTTTGTCTCACTGGAGGAGTGGGTGAGTGAGTGAGTGAGTGAGTGAGTGAGTGAGTGAGTGAGTGAGTGAGTGAGTGAGTGAGTGAGTGAGTGAGAAAAACTCGTGTTTTTCCGACCTGTTTTACCTGTGAAAGTCACTATAACGGCCACTCGTAACTTCTGACCCGTGAACTCGTACCAGATCGAACTGGTACCACTTCACGGTCGGAAAAATACGAGTTTCCTTGAACGCACCATAACAGTCCTCGTCCCTACGTCGCCACATTCACGGCGTTCCTTGGCTGCACACACAGCCCTGCATGCCGTTCTCTCTCCTCATTGGATAAAAACTGTAGGATACGATAAATGTTTTCTCCTCGGCTCAGAGCAGAGCAGAGGGACTGAGAGACCCGTGTTTCAGACCAAACACTCTATGTAAGTGATTGCTGTCGGAAGATATAACTATTTAAGACTTATATTAACACAAATATATCACTCACTTCTGCTTTAACACATGTGTATTCACATATGTGACACATCTCCTCGTCCTCCTCTTCCTCCTGATGAAGAGCAGGCTTTGTTCAGAGGATTCAGTCTGATTCATGGAGACATTATCACACACTCACACACACACACACACACACACACACACACACACACACACACACACTGTAAAGGTCCAGGGGCCGCGGATGGAGACCGGTGGTGTATTTGTATTGTTGTTGAGCCTATGATGGGATCCACATGCACATTATTATGGGATGTTGTGGAGGCTGTAATGGAGAGAGGAGACACTTCTATTCTTCTACTGTCACCTTCGCTGGCCTGTGTGTGTGTGTGTGTGTGTGTGTGTGTGTGTGTGTGTGTGTGTGTGTGTGTGTGTGTGTGTGTGTGTGTGTGTGTGTGTGTGTGTGTGTGTGTGTGTGTGTGTGTGTGTGTGTGTATGTATGTGCGTGTGTGTGTGTGTGTGTGTACAGATCATCTCACAGTGTGGTCAGTGTGTGAGGAGGAATCTGATTGTATTACCAGTAATCCAATCACTGCAGGGTTTTTACAGCCTTCTGACTCCTGTTACAGTGTGTGTGTGTGTGTGTGTGTGTGTGTGTGTGTGTGTGTGTGTGTGTGTGTGTGTGTGTGTGTGTGTGTGTGTGTGTGTGTGTGTGTGTGTGTGCGTGCGTGTGTGTGATCACACTCTAAGACTTAATATCTGGCTCTGTAGTTTCATTGGGTTGTGTGTGATCACAGCTCTTTGACACCTGTAAAGATTTTCCATCAGACCACCAGGAAAAGTACATAAATAAATAAATAACACACACACACACACAAACACACACACACACACACACGCATACACACACATATACAGTATAATATGTGTGTGTGTGTGTGCCTGTGTGGAAAGAGCCGTGTCCTGCATCACACTGACAGCTGATTACATCGCTGGTCCCTCATCTCTGCTGTCCTCATACAATAACCATCACACACACACACACACACACACACACACACACACACACACACACACACACACACACACACACACACACACACACACACACACACACACACACACACACACACAGAAGAACATTACAGCAGCCGAGGATGCTGGGATATCGCTCTGATGATGCAGTGACAGGAAGTGAACTCTGAGACTAATGGACGACATTACAAGCAACGCCAGAAATGTGTGTGTGTCTGTGTGTGTTAGAGTGTGTGTGTGTGTGTGTGTTGCAGTGTCTCTCAGTGACACCGTTCGTTGCCGTGGAAGCTCCAATCAAACGATTCCAGGAAGCAGAAGCAGAAGACGACGGCGATAAAGCCAGTGATCCTCCCCGGGTCCAAACACACTTTTATCAGCCTGAAGGAGGAGGACACACAATTAACAACACAGAACAAGTGTGTGTGTGTCTGTGTGTGTCTGTGTGTGTGTGTGTGTGTGCACAAACACTGCCATTAACAGTTTTTTTTTCATGTTCTCGCTTCACAAACCAGAGTAATTCAGAGTCTGCTTATCACACACACTTCACTCTGCCACACATTTACCCCACTGATTGTGATTGTGTGTGTGTGTGTGTGTGTTGTGTGTTTCAAACTGTCGCTGACGGAGAAGTTTTCTATGTGGGGCGACGTTTTTTTTTTTTTTTTTTTACCTCTGTTACAGCCGCAGTGAGAAAGTGTGTGTGGGTGGAGGCGTCCTTCACTCCTCCTCCTCCTATGAATGAATGAAAGAACAAACTAACGAACAAATGAACGAATGAACAAACTAACGAACGAATGGATGGACGAACAAATGAATGAACAAATGAACAAGCGAACAAACTAATGAATGAATGAATAAATGAATGAATGAACAAACAAACAAACAAATGAACAAACGAACAAGCGAACAAACTAATGAATGAATGAATAAATGAATGAATGAACAAACAAACAAATGAACAAACGAACAAGCGAACAAACTAATGAATGAATGAATAAATGAATGAATGAACAAACAAACAAATGAACAAACGAACAAGTGAACAAATGAATGAACAAACTAACAAATGATCAAACGAACGAACGGATGGATGGACGAATGAACGAGCGAACAAATGAACGAATGAATGAACGAATGAACAAACTAACAAACTAACAAATGAATGAATGAATGAATGAACAAACTAACAAACTAACAAATGAACGAGCGAACAAATGAGCGAATGAATGAACGAATGAACAAACTAACAAATGAATGAACAAACTAACAAATGAACAAACGGATGGATGGACGGATGAACGAATGAACGAACAAATGAACAAGCGAACAAATGAACGAGTGAATGAATGAACGAACAAACGAATGAACAAACTAACAAATGAACAAACAAACGAACGGATGGATGGACGAATGAACGAGCGAACAAATGAACGAATGAACAAACTAACAAACGAATGAATGAACGAACAAACAAGCAAACAAATGAACGAATGAATGAATGAATGAATGAATAATTGAATGAATGAACAAACAAACGAATGAATGAACGAACTAACAAATGAACAAACGAACGGACGGATGGATGGACAAATGAACGAGCGAACAAATGAACAAACTAACTAACAAACTAACAAATGAACAAGCGGACAAATGAACGAATGAACAAACAAACAAATGAATGAACAAACTAACAAATGAACAAACGGATGGATGGACGGATGAAAGAATGGACGAACAAACAAACGAATGAAAAAACAAACATATGAACGAAGGTAAGAGATTTTTCATGTTCTCGCTTCACAAACCAGAGTAATTCAAAGTCTGTTTATCACACACACTTCACTCTGCCACACATTTACCCTACTGATTGTCTGTGTGTCTGTGTGTGTTGTGTGTTACAAACTGTCGCTGACGGAGAAGTTTTGTGGCTGCAGTGAGAAAGTGTGTGTGTGTGTGTGTGTGCGTGTGTGTGTGCGTGTGTGTGTGTGTGTGTGAGTGTGTGTGATCGGTGGTGATGGAGGAGGTTGATGAGCTGATGATATCACAGCTTCAGGTGGAGACAAATTGGGCCCAATATGGAGGTGGAGGCGTCCTTCACTCCTCCTCCTCCTCCTCCTCCTCCTCCTCCTCCTCCTCCTCCTCCTCCTCCTCCTGCACTCGATCAATACTCCTCTTCCTCTTCTCCATCCCTCTGCTGGGTTTAATCTTTCTCTCGTGTTCACTCGTTCATCCTAACTCCGTCCCCTGTTCTGTTCCCTGGAGAACCCGGTCCCATCGATCGGATCAAACCAATCACAGAACAAGTTTTCGCTGTCACCGCGGAGACCGGAGCTCTGGTGGTGAAAGCTGTTGGGCTGCACCTCACTGACCAATCACAGCCCTTCACCACCTGCCGGACCTGCTTTGTGGTCATTGGCTTTAAATGTCACTTTTTTTTACACAGTTGTTTAATTTATTATATTGTGGACAATCCCATTTAATTGACTGTAGTGATATCTTAAGGGAAGCTCAAGCCAACATGGCTAATATCCTGCTGTAGTCCCCGGCCTGATGACAATAGGCACCCTAAAAAAAACCAACAATATATTACAGCATATTAAAGTGACTACGAGGAGTTTCAGAAAGCAAAGTGTTTTCACACTACATTTCCCATGAGCCTCTGCGCGCACGGTGAAATTCTTGAACAGGCGCAAGATGGACGAAAGCGAAAACATTTGCCAAGAACGTTTTCATTGATCAAGAACGAAAGTCGAAGACGATCAGATACCGTCGTAGTTCTGACCATAAATTATGCCAACTAGCGATTCGGCGGCGTTATTCCCATGACTCACCGGGCAGCGTCCGGAAAATCGAAAGTAGGAAATGCTGGATGAGTCAACTACTAAATAATTTCAAAATAACAAATAACAAAACAATATAGGCTAGTGTAGTCTTAACCGTCATAAACAAAAGATTACGGTTACGGAGCGCGTTTGTGTTGCGGTGTGCAGAGACGAGAGCTGGGACACCGGGGTGGGGGGAAAAGTAGCGGCTTATAGTCCATAAAGTACTTACAGTATAGAAAGAGAGAGATCTGGTCCCCCCCAATGTTGACTCCATGATTACGGCCTTGGACTCTTTGATAATCAAAAGCAAACTCCTCTGGGTCTCTTTGATTAAAAAGAGAGAGTTAAGAGAAGAAACAAGATAGATCAATAAAGATAAAAGAGAACAGTAAAACATACCATGCAGAGACAAAAGCAGCACACACTATGATACTTGTATCATGTGCATCATTTCCTAAAAAGCCTGACGAGCTAATTAGCCTCAATTAAAGTCCTAAATACGCTGTTATTATATTAACCTGATCTCTCGTTGTTCCCTGAGCCTAGTCGACCAGACAGACAGTCAGAATATTTGTCTTATTTCTTGTCAAAATGTGTAATTTCTAGTCAAAACCAATCTCTTTCCACTTAAAATAAGACTCATCACCTAAAAATCTACTTGTTTTTAGATAATTTTCATTTGTTTCAAACAAATTTTCACTTGTAATAAGTACAAAAATCTGCCAGTGAAAGCAGGTTTTTTGTGCTCATAAGAAAGAAAAACTTGTTCCATTATCAGATTTTTCTACTTATTTCAAGTGAAAATCAGCTTGAAAGAAGTAAAAAGTGTCTAAAAACAAGCTGCTTTTTAATGTGATGAGTCTTATTTGAGGAATAATGAGATTAGTTTTGACTAGAAATGACATTTTGACTAGAAATAAGACAAATATTCTTGGTAAGATTTTGAGTTTTTGCAGTGTGTCACCTGCATGTTCTTGAACATTTTAATGTTTCCAGCTAAGAAATAACCAGATGAGTTGTGTTCTCCGTTGAAATGCTGTTTGTGCTGAAATGTTCTGATGAGTTTTGTTTTCCTTCTCCATTATCACAGTAATGACACTGACAGTGGTGAGGATTAGAGGAGAAGGTCACTGTCACGGCTCAAATCCAGGATTAAAGTCTGGTCCCAGAAGGTCTGGAGGCTCCCAACTGATCAGCAGCACAATTGATTTTTGTTGGTCGGACCGACACAAAGCTTGTTTATCTTCTCCGAGCCCCTGAGGAGGAAGAGGAGGAGGAGGAGGAGGAGGTGAAGAAAATCGAAGAATGATCTAAAAATCGAACGTTCACAAAGAAGAAGCACATATTCAAGCATGTGTTTGTATAAACAGATCCAGATAACAGGATGTGAAGCTGGTAAAGCTCCGACAAACTCCTCCAGCGCTGCGTTCAGGTGACTGAGCAGACACACAACAAACAACATTAATGCTGCGTTCAAGACAACTCGGAAGTCGGAAAAAAAAACGAGCTCCGAGTTGTAAAAAATGAATTGAACGGCGTTGAACTCGGAAATTACAGGTCGGAAACTCGGGTATCATATCAGAGCTCCGACTTTCCGACTTGACGTCATGACAACATCAAAACATGGCGGCCCTCATCTTAAACGGTTAGAATTTAGACATTTTAAGTTATTATTTGAGGTTTTAATGCATATTTCTGTGTATTATTGCAGTAGCCTATATGAAATACGTTTATATTAAGCTGTGGTGTGAAATTGTGTTCCTCGTATGCAGGGTTGGGAGGGTTACTTTAAAAATGTATTCCAGTACAATTACAAGTTACCTGTTAGAAAATGTAATTAGTAACTTACTCTAAGTACTACAAAATTAAAGTAATGTAAAGGATTACATTTAGTTACTTTTGGATAACTTTAATACTAAACATGCAAATTCAGTCACGCAGCCATCACGCATCAATCCACGCAGAGGAAACAGGAAATGAAATGCACCGAGCATCCGCTAAATTTCAAAATAATACACAATGGATAAACTCTCGATTGTAAATCATCACTTTATCAACATTAGTGACAGCCGCGGCACAAACCACGAGTTAGCCTAATACACACTCAAACCGAAGCAACAATAATGTTAACTGTACTCAACAAGCTAGTATTACAAGGTTTACAACAGATGTGACAGACAACCTGGGCTGTGTGTGTGTGTGTGCGCGCGCGTGTGTGTGTGTGTGTAAGAAAGAGAGGGAGAGAGAGAGAAAGTCTGTAACCTGTTAGCTGCTAGCTGTTAGCTACCGTAGCTCAGGCGTCGGTCTCCCGTCAGGTAAAAGCTGCCGTTTATTCCTCAAATGAAGCTCATGAAGTTGTTGAGCCTCTCCGGTACAGTTTTCCATCACTGCTGTTGAATTAGCCGCTAAACTGCTGGACGATAAAACCGAGGGGGCGTCTTTGTTTACAATTCACGAAAGCAACGTGAACTTACGTGCCGCTCACACACTAGTAGAGTTACGTTAAGAGGCAGCGTAGCCTCAGCCACACACACACCGTACGGGCAGAAGAGGCAGAGCAGCTCTGTCTGTGTGCCTCACCTCTGAAACTACAACGAGACGGTGAGTGGCTTCTACGGCCGCTCTATAGCCTGTGGTTGATTTTTAAAATGTGAAGTGATCAGCTAAGTAATCTCCGTTTTTATCAAATGTACCGGTAATCTGATTACGGGTTTTTTTCTGTACTTGTAACGGACTACAGTTACCCTTTTTTTGTATCCTGATTACGTAACGCCGTTACATGTAGTCCGTTACTCCCCAAGCCTGCTCGTATGTGACGGAAATAAGGTTTAACTGTTATCAAGGCTGTAACATTATATGTGCACTCATCTGCAGCGTCTCCTCTCCTCCAAAATAAACATCATTTACTGCTACATTGATTTTTCCTATTCAGCTATGAGCCACAATACACCAAACTTCCTTCAGGTATCCATGTTTTTTTTCTCCCGAGTTCCTGCAGCGTGAACGCAATGATGTCGGAAGTCGGAAATTTCCGAGTTGGGAATCCCAACCTCCGAGTTGTTATGAATGAACACAGCATAACACACGGATAGGCCTACAACCTGAACCTACACATGTTACCGTGCCTTATAGAGAGTGTGAAGTTACATAACACACACACACAAACACACACAGGTTCTCTAATGATGCTGTTGATGGGAATGTCACAGCGAGAACACGATACCCCGAGGAGAAGTGTGTGTGTGTGTGTGTGTGTGTGTGTGACTTACACCTCACTCTTATTCAGCTTTAATCATTTCGCAATTAGTCACACATTGGTAATTATAAGTGTGACAAGTAATGGTATGAATTCATTAGTCACTCTGTGTGTGTGTGTGTGTGTGTGTGTGTGTGTGTGTGTGTGTGTGTGTGTGTGTGTGTGTGTGTGTGTGTGTGTGTGTGTGTGTGTGTGTGTGTGTGTGTGTGTGTGTGTCTGTGTGTGGGCAACAAAACACAGCTGGTGTTTGTGCCAGATGAGGCATCAGTCAGCTTCAATAGCCCAAAGAGCTATTCTGACTGCTAGCCATTAACTGCCAGCGAATTAGCTACATGCTAACTGCCCACTGAAGGGATTTTAACTACGAGTTAACTACATATTAATGCTGCGTTCATAACAACTCGGAAGTCGGGAAAAAAACGAGCTCTAAGTTGTCAAAAATGAATTGAATGGGGTCGAATTCGGAAATTACAAATCGGAAACTCGATATCGTTTCAGAGCTCAGATTTTCGGAGTTGACGTCACAACAACATCAAAACATGGCGGCCTTTGTCTTAAATGGTAAGAATTTAAAAATTGATTGATTGATTGTATTTAACAAATTTGAAAATACAAATAGATTGGCCTGAAGACCACAACTATACATGTAGCTATAACATTGTTGAGGAATCAAAACACGATCAAATCTAAAACACTTGACGTTATTTGTGGTCCTTGTATGTAGCCTAACGGAAATAACTTTTATCTAGGCTATAGGCTAACGTAATGTGCACTCACCTGCGGCGTCTCCTCTCCTCTTCATTTACCTGCAAAATAAACATAATTTACTGCTGCATATTTTCCGTATTCAGTGATGAGCCACATGCCAAACTTCCTTCAGGTATCCATGTTCTTTTCTCTTCCGAGTTGGGAATTCTGACTTCCGAGGTGTTTTGAACGCGGCATAACAACTTTCTACCACTGTCAGCTATCTGTACAAGCTAACCTAACTACCAGCTATCTGGATGCTAACTGTCAGCTAACTTTCTACTCTGCCAGCAATCTGTATCTACCAGCTAATTTTCTAACTGCTAGCAATCTGTAGCTACGTTACCAGCTAACTTTCTACTAACTGCCAGCAATCTTAACGACCAGCTAACTTTCTACTAACTGCCAGCAATCTTAACGACCAGCTAACTTTCTACTAACTGCCAGCAATCTTAACGACCAGCTAACTTTCTAACTATAGCCTATAGTAGAAAGTTAGTAGAAACTAACTTCCTAGTTAGTAGAAAGTTAGCTTGCAGTTAGCAATTTGTATGTTCACTGCCAGCTAATTTGCTAACTGCCACGGTTCCAATTAACTTACAATTAACTTAGTAGCATATAGGCTAATAGCAACTAGGCCGATGTGATAGGCTAGCAAAAAAAATTAGCCTATGCTGTCATAGCTGTTTATCAACAATTAGCAACATTATTAGTTCTTGATGTGACTGATTAATTGCCATTTTCTGCTGCTTATTTTTTAATTAGGCCTATCCCGAAACACCTCATGCACAGACAACCTTGAGACGCTAGCTGCAGTTTACCGACGTGCCCTGAACACCTCACATCCCTGCTGTCAGTAGATGCTAATGACGGTATCAGGGGCAACACTGAGGATGATTGGGAGCAGCTGTGATCCCCTGTATGGAGCCTTCAGGGGGGTTTAGAGCTGTTATTGCCCCCTCTGCCCCCCCCCCATGGGAGCTCCAAACCTGCCACTGTGAGGTGACGTTCAAGTGTCTGAATGAAACCAGTTAATCTGCCTCTATAAACGCAGCAGCAGCTGTGAGCTCCGAACACTTTGTCTCCGAGACGACAACAAGCTCAAATTTAGCACCTTTAAATGTCGCCTCTTAGCATGAATGAGTTTGAGCGTATAAAGCACACACACACACAGACACACACACATAGAGATTATACAGCAGCACTCATCTCCACAACAGTCACATCTCAATTTAGCCCAGAGCTGCTTCCTCCTGTGATCGGCTGCTTCAGTCTGAATCACAGAGGAACGACGTGATGGGAGGATGAAGGACGAGGCAGCGAGGGAGGGAGGGAGGGAGGGAGGGAGGGAGAGGCTGTAATGTAATGAAGGGAAGAAGCAGAAGAAGAAGAGGGAGTGATGAGAGGAGGATGGAGAGGGAGGTGTGTGTGTGTGTGTATGTGTGTGTATGTGTGTGTGTGTTTAGGTAAATAAGAGTGAAGGTGGCAGATCTGAGAGCGGAGGGGAGTCTGCAGGCTACAGATGTCTGTTGTCAAATCACATCGCTCTCCGTCACATGAACAGCTGCCATCCCCGGGCTGTGTCTCTCTGTGTGTGTGTGTGTGTGTGTGTGTGTGTGGTCTCCATGGAGGTGTCACCATCACTGTTTTCCAGATTTCCCGCGGGATTCCCGTGCTCGTCCTCTCTTGTGTGAAACCTGTTGCTCTTTGTGGCTGAAAACATTTCCTCAGGTTTTGTCTCTGGGGGTCATTGTCTTATTTATCTGCCCTGGTTTCATTTATTTATTTCATTGTTGTTTTTCCTCCTTTTCTTTCTTTTCTTTTCTTTTTTTCTCTATCTCTCATTAGACAAATTCCCAGTCTGCCTCCATCTGGGTTCAATCAGATAAATCTAGGTGAGTGATTATAAAAATAACTTTTATTTTATTTTATTTTATTTTATTTGAAGTTGAGCTCCTCTGAGAGAGATGTCAGACGTTCTGTTATTCACTCTGAAAACTTCTCATTGTTACAGCAGCTTCAAGTTGGTTTTAGACCTGGTTTTAAAATGTTAATAGGCTACTTAGGCTACGTTTACACAGAAACGATCTGAACAGAAAACACAAAAGTGGCGTTGTTGCGTTCCCACTTTTTATTTCACGTTTAGACGAGCGTTTTGGGGAGGAAATCTGCGTGCAAACGGTGATGCAAAAGTCTGTGGAATTCAATGTTGTATGCACGCCAGGCGGCGCCACACAACACACAACACCACCAAGTCTGCAGGCCTGTGTACAACCCATAATGTTTTCCTCTTCTTCTTGATTTCCGGCAGGCTGCCCGCCGGCCATCGTTAACGCTGCCCTCCGTGCCCTCCACAGGTTGTAGCAATCGGAGCAGACTTTTACGTTTTCACTCTTAACACGGAGACGCAACAGCGGAGAGTTTTTAAGATTTCCACTCTGGGGGGTGGTTTCACTTTTTTGCGTTTTCAAGCCCCCAAAACGCTGTCGACGTCTAAACGAAAGGCACATCCGATGAAATATTTTGAGAGCGAGCGTTGTCGTTTAAACAGGGCCTTAGACTTAAGGCACTGACTGGAGCAGCTTTAAAGGATAATTTCCGTTTTTTACAATCTGGACCTTATTTCTAGCATGAAATACGATCATTTACTCACCCAGATAACGTTGGTGTCATTTGGAGTCGTTTTGACGAAATTAGCCCCAGTGGAGCGGCGCGTATATATCTGTATAATGCGAGAACACGGGGCACGCAATGCAGCCTCTAAATAACACATTATCCGCCGCAAAACTAGTTAATTTCGCCAATATTTAGTTATGATAGGCTGTTGCTATTGTAACAGAGTTGAAATGCACCTTTATTATTTATTATATTTTGTTTGTGAATTTTATCTTATTTAAATAGTTTTCTTTTCTTTTTGCCTCTAAGAGGACGTTTTGCTTTCTTTTTGTCCCTCCTGGGCACCTGTAGTCCTACAGGTTTGTGTAGCCCCTCCCTTCTTCCCCTCACAGAAATGTTTACCATGGCTGAGGGTGAGTTTCGGCTTGGAAAGTCCCGCCGACATTTTTGTTTGTTTCTCCATGAAAATGTGGTCTTAAGTCAGTGAATGTGTGAGGAAAAGTGTGCATGAAGGATGTAAATATGTTTAGCTGTGTTTTTCACTAGTTTTTAAGTTCAGATATCATTCCAAATACTATTTTGCTACGAATATCGGCGCCACTCGGCTGCCTCGTTTTAAGCTACATGAGACTGTTGTGCTGTGTGTGTGTGTGTGTAATGAGTGCTCTTCTGTATGTTTAGGCGTGAGCCAAAAAAGACGGATGCCGAAATTTTGTGCATGATTGTCGCCCGCAGGTTTGTGGTTTTATTTTATTTTCTAAGGTTTTAAACGTAGTAAATTCTGCGTGTTTTTGTTTTGCCACAGGATGGCGCTATTCATTCATTCAATACACACCTCATGTTTTACAAATAGTTTGTTTTTGTAATTTTCTTTTAAAGTATTGAAGAAAAATGTGTAACGCACAGAAATGTTTACCATGGCTGAGGGCGTGAGCAAAAAAAGACGGATGCCGACATTTTGTGCATGATTGTCGCCCGCAGGACTGGAGAAAATAAATGCTGTGAACACTGCAGAACCTGTCTCCTCATTGTGCCGACCCACGAGTGTTACACTATTCCCCTCCGAGCCCGTGGTGGCATGTTATCAACATCCGGGGTCTGTAGGTTGACTACTAACGTCTTATCTGGATGATGTCATCTCCAACCGCTGCCTGGCGCGGCTAACTTGCTACCGCTAATGCTACGGTTCGTTTCTGCGTGTTTTCGACTTGTCAGAACAAAATGAGCAGCTGGATGAAGTTCAGATTCCACAGGCTTCCTCTCCTCAACCTGGACTCACTAAAGCTCCGGCTAGTTGAGATAAAAATGGACCCAAATGCCGAAGCAGAATGATTATTATCAGAATGAGCTGCGCAGCGCTCGGAGATGACATCTCCGTCGCCTCGGCGCGAGCCGACGGCCAACAGCCTTTGTCTGACGACTCCGTCACCTCTCGTCGGACAACGTCGGGAGAAAGGAAGCAGTGAAACACACCACCTCGACTGCTGCCGACTACACAGCAGCCTGTACGTTCTGCGCTTGCACGAGATGCAATAAGTCTCCCTAACAGCGGGCGGCGCTAGTCTCATGCCAGTAATCCCAAACAATGAAAACAGGAAATGCAAATGCAAAACAAAGCGCACACAACATTAGCTTGTTATTAATAAGACGTTTTGGAAAACAAAGCTTGGCAGCAAAATGATCGCTCTGGCTGAGATGATGGTCACGTTGTCTTCTGCTCTCAGGCTGGTTATTCGCTATAGGGCACCGCCAATCAGAATAGCCATAGCTAGCACACAGCCAATCAGAGAGCCCGACGAGTCTACTCTCCCGACGTCCGACGCTTCCCGACAGTCATTACCCAGCTGCACCTTTCACTAATGATGATTTCCCCTCTTGTGCCTTGTTTCTCCTCATGTATTTAACCTCAGTCTTTTTCCTGCATCCTCCTTGCCCTGTTTGTCCGTGAGTCAAATAAACTCTTTTTTTTTGTGCCATGTCTCCATCTGGGTGCAGTCCCCCTGCCCTGCATATCCCTGACACGGTTTATGTTGATGTAAAAGAACAGAGAAACAGCTGATTCACGCTCAGTATTGAAATGTTTTTTTTTTCATTTTTTACTAAATTGAAATAAAACGACCTGTGTATCTTTTCACATTCCTCCTCCAGTGGCCTGCACCAGACTGTGACGCTGCCTCTGTCTTTGTCGAGACTAAAGTGGGTCAGAGAAACAGCATGAGAGCGTTGCAGTGTTCAAATTCATCCCATAGTACTCGTACTGAGCAGCCGTCAGATCATCCACACTCCTCCTTCACTCTGCAGCTCTGCAGCTCTGCCTCTGGTCATCCATTAAAACAACCAAAGCAGAGAAAAGTGCCGACTTCTGATCTGCTGCTGCAGAACAAGAGAGAAAAGACATGAAACTGATGATTTACACTCACACAGCTCCGTCTCCTATTCTTCTCTTCCTCCCGGTTTGATCTTCTCTCTGACTCTCGGCAAATTAGACCATGACCCAATTTCTGTCAGTGTTTAAGCGGACTCAGATTTTTTTTTTTTTTTCTTTTTCTCTGTTCTGTGTGTTGGGTTGGATCCGTCTGTAGGAGTCAGATAACGCTGACTCTGAGCCTCCTGCTGGCTGACAGTTCCTCCTCCTCCTCCTCATACACTTTATATAAAGTCGGTGTAAAAAAAAAAAGCAGAATTCACACATTCATTATTGATAGCAGCACGTTGCATCATTTAGAGCTGCGAGGCAAAAGGAGGCTGAGGTGAAGACTCGGGTCCAGAGTTAACTCACAGACTGTTTGAAGCTGCAGCTCAGCTCCATCTCTCTACTTTCATCCAGGCTTTTCTTCCTCGACCTCCCGCCGTGCCCTGGGCTCTCCTCTCCTCCCCTCTCATCCATCCATCCCTCCATCCCTCCTTCTGTTCCTCCTCCTCCATCTCCAGCATCATTACCGCGGCCTCATGCTGTGGGCCTCGTGCACTCGTCGTCTGTCTTCTTTCTCTTCCTCTTCTCCTTCTCCTTCTTCTTCTGGATGAGGATGGAGGATAAAGGAGTGATGGAGATGTTGTCAGGAAGGGAGAGATGTGGAGCTGGGGGGTGAGGATGGGTGTGTGGGGGGGTGAGTGACTGGTCTGTCAGCAGGAACGACTGCGGTGCCCTTGGCTGAGATGAGTGGCGACCGTCGAGGTGCACGGAGCAGCTCTCAGGTCTGTAAATGATCTTGTAGACATATCTATAGACGTATTGGGATAGAGGGGGGGTGAGGGGGGTGAGGAGGGGGGAGAGGGGGTGAGGTGAAGCTCTGCACACATACAGATGTTCAGTAATCATCCTGTTCACCTGTTTATTTGTCAGGGCTGTGATTTAGAGCCGGTGCAGCTCCAACACGTCTTCACCTGAGCCACCAGGGGGCGACGTGCCTCAGCACCGACCACAGAGACACGGGACAAAGACACGGGAGGAACAAAGACTGTAGGTTGAAGACAGCTCTTTAGGGCGTAGTCACACCAGGAAGGTCCGATAGTTCCCCCAGATTTTTTAAAACTTGGTGTGGTTCGTATTCACATTGCTTTTTGGACCAACTTTGTAAACAAAAGCACGTGTGTCCAACAGTCGCTCAATCATTGGATAAAAATATTCTGCAGGATCTTGTATAAAAAGTAGGCTATACAGTGGAAGTCATGCATGTGTTTCTCGCTGCCCCTTTAATTTTGTATTTCCAGTCTGTTTACGTCAGTGGCACAAACTCCTGATTGCATCAAGCAAGACGGCTATGGAGGAGAGGCTTCACACACGCACGCACGCACACAAACACACAAAGAGTCACACACGACGATAATGCTCAATCAATAAAACATTTTTTTTTTTAAAGACGATATGCTTATAGCTCATATCGACGGCCTTTCTAGTGCTCCCGGTGAGTTTAGAAACTTTCGTTCATGTTAGCAAAGACAGTTTATAGCAGTAAAGTATGCTAATGCTACCTGTGATGCTAGCGCCTAGCGCCGCTGTTTCTGTCTTCTCCCTCCCACAACAACACAACTTTTCCTCCGGTTCCTGTCATTGGTCTGAAAACAGCGGTGTTGGGCTAAATGAAATTAGCCCCAATGACAAGTAAACCAAGGGGGCGGGACATGACGCCTGTCAATCATTGACCCTGTGTCAGCCCGCTGCTGATTGGTCAGAACCGATCGGCCTGTGGGCTGAATGAAGTTAGCCCAAACAGTCGGTAAATGGCGAGGGCGGGACATGAGACCTGTCAATCATCCACAGTCAGAAAATGAATGAGAGTAGACTCGGTGAGCTCGGGCTGATTAAAATTAGCCCATTTAGAGATATCCTCTGTTTTTCTTGAAACTATTTGATAATGTTGCCACTTCGGATTTCACTAAGACTCATAACAATCTTTTGTAGGCTATGTTATTTAGCAGCACCTCCTATAAACAACCAGGCCTCCAATAATAACTCTCTGGTGTCGCCACTGGCAGGACTCACTTATTCTGTCTGACACATATAATAAGTGGAGTGTATAGTACAGTACAGTATATTGTATTTCCTGTCCTCGTGGGGTAAACGTGCTGCAGAGGAAAAGGACTCCAGGAATAATTGCTTCCTTTCCTTTTTCTTTGAAAGGCGACCGGTGAGAGTAAAAACAGAGTGAGACCTTTTCCCACGTCGGTCCCTGAAGGTTTCACCGGTGTGTGTTGGTGTGCGGACGGACGGACGGACGGAGATGAAGTGTAACTTTGGGATCGAGTTGTGTGTCGGTCGGAGCTGTGAGTGTGAGTCTGCTGGTCAGGCCCGCCGATAGGGGGGGACAAACGGGTCTGCTGTCCCGGGCCCAGGAAAGAGGGGGGGCCCACAACTGGGCCCTCATTAAATTGTGGACTTTTTTTTTTTATTATTATTGTCAAATTAGTCCTATGTGGAAAAAGATATGTTTAATACATTTAAGTCTTTCTTATTTGTTTTCTTCCTAATTTTCCTTTAAAATAGTGGTGGTCAAGAACCCCCACCCCCCACCCCAAACACAAAAATGGTTTGGCCCGTGATCGAATTTGTTATTGACGTTATTATTAGTTCAGAAGGCCTACACTCAAAGTGTCTGGTCAGCACAAGTCCGGTGCCCAGAAAAGAAAAGAAAAGAGAAAAAGAGAAGAGGAAAACAAAGGGTTGAGAAATGCTCTAAACAAATATTTAAAAAAAATGTAGTGACGGTGAAGCTGGGACAAGTAAAATAGAGCAAGGTAAGTAGTGCGGCCAACCTGGTAACGTAACCTAACTGACGAACGTTAATTTGCCTAGCTTGTGCAAAAGCCTGACAAAACATGTTATCTTTGACAGAAACAGAGAGGAGGGAGGTCAAGCAGCAGTCAGGTGTCAGGAGTCAGGCTACGGATGAGGAGAGAGAGAGGGTGTGTCAGTGTAACGATGGAGCGGAGCGGCAGAGTGAGGCTACAGGTGACAGAGAGGATAGAGGGTGTGTGTCAGTGTCATGGTGGAGCGGAGCGGCAGGCTAACTTTACCCGGTAAAGGGTAAAGGGGGGGGGGGGGGTCTCAGTGTCTCAGCATCTCAGCTGGGGTCAGTAAAATGTTTTTCTAACAGGCTGACAGTGACAATCACGTGAAACTGAGGCGAACTCATTCATGGTTGTCTCTGATTATACTGATAACAGCCGACCTCCGATGTAGACGCGCGACGTGCGCGCTCGTTAAAGTGGCGCGTATCCGCGTGCAGTCGGTGCGACGGCGACGCCGTTTTCCCCCCGTGCATGTGGAGCTGTGCGCCGCGGACATGCACGGTTCCCTACGTTGCTGTGTCAGGCAGGTGTTTCCACGGAGCTCTGCCCCGTTTCAGAGGTGAAGGAAGCCCTGAGTGGAAAGACGTCGCCTGTATTGCACCATGCTGACTTAATAAAGTTTCTAAAAAAAAAAAAAAAAAGTCACCTCCGCGATGTAGAATGTGTTCAATTAAAGTGAAACTAACACATTATATAGGCCTATATGTCCATTACACACTGAATGAAACATCCCATGTCTTTATTTATTCTGTTTATTTTAATAGTAATAATTATAACTAACATTCAGTGAAGACCTAAAAATCAGTATCTCCAAAATTGAAATATTGCAAAGGATTTTTTTTAAAGCATCTGGAACTACTGGAAATTGACTTTTCCGTGATATTGTAATGTAATTATTTGTTAATGGTGACACCCCCCCCCCCCCGCCAGACAATTCCTCTCTTTTTTGGTCCTGACCCGTTTGCATCCCTGTTACCGGCGGTGACAGAGAAGAGAGAGAGGGGGTGTGTCACGGTGGTGAAGCGGAGCGGCGGAGTGAGGCTACAGGTGACGAAACAGAGGAGTGGGACATAGACGAGAGGAAGAAGAAGACAAGAGAAGAAAACAGAGGAGATGAAGACAGAGGAGAGGAAGACAGGAGAGGGAAAACGGAGGAGAGGATAATTAAGACTGGAGAGGGATACAGAGGAGAGGAGAAGAAGACAGGAGATGAAGACAGAGGAGAGGAAGAGGGGAGGGAGAAATCAGAGGAAGACAGGAGAGGGAAACAGAGGAGAGGAAGACAGAGCAGGAGGAGAGGAAGGAAAGGAGCCGGAGGAAAGGAGGCGAGATGGGGGGGGGGGGGGCCCATCTAACATTATCTTGTCCCGGGCCCAGCCAAGACTGTCAGCTGGCCTGCTGCTGGTTGTGGTGAAACCGACGTCAGCGAGCAGGTTCTGTTCACTAACGAGCGTGAAAAGGTCAAACCGTTCAGATTTACTGTCACGAGGATTCCCATGTGTTTAGACTCAGATTTGATTTAAAACTTGACTCATGATGTAAATGCCAAGCTCATATTTTACAGACCAATCAGCTGAGACGGATGTGACATCGTCGTTTGTAAAGCTGCTCCGAGACCGGGACCAGTGGACTCTCTCGCTCGCTCCATGTTTGTGTTCATGAAGAAATAAGTGATGGATTCAGCTGGAGTGAAACAAAAGAAGAGAGAGCGAGAGTGTGTGTGTGACAGGCGGCCAGTGTGTGTGTGTGTGTTTCTATAAACCGTGTGACAGTGTGAAGCTCAAGTGAAATATGGCGTCAAGTCTCTGCTGCTGCTGAACTCGGAGCCTCACAGTCAGTTTTCATTAGAACAGTCGGCTCCACCATCATCATGCAGCAGCACCTCCATTCATCACTGCAGCAGACACACACACACTAAAACACACACACGCGACTGTGTTGTTTCATATTTGCAGCAGGTGCAGTGCGTCTCCACAGGGGGCAGTGTTGACCTGAATGATATGGAGGAACCAAATATATTTACACAGCTAACAGTCATAATATATAAATACGTTATGAAAATTAATTAATGCGGGCGTTTGTGTGTCAGATCTGGTGAGAGTGTGTTGTTGAGACAGAGACCGGTCTGGGAAAAAGTAAATTTTCTCCTGATTTGTCTGAAATTTGTCCATTTTCGTGTCAAAATGTTCAGTAGAGATGTGTCTTGTGATAAAATGAGTCCAATATTTACTTCAGTGACTCTCGAGCGAAAGAATCAACCATAATCTGAGCTCACGTTCACTTCTCCCACTGGAGTCAATGGACTCAAGACCTGCTGCTGCTGCTGCTGGTCTCCTAAAGGGGGCGGAGTCATAGTCTGCTGGTCTCCTAAAGGGGGTGGAGTCATGGTCTGTTGGTCTCCTAAAGGGGGCGGAGTCACGGTCTGCTGGTCTCCTAAAGGGGGCGGAGTCACGGTCTGCTGGTCTCCTAAAGGGGGCGGAGTCACGGTCTGTTGGTCTCCTAAAGGGGGCGGAGTCACGGTCTGTTGGTCTCCTAAAGGGGGCGGAGTCACGGTCTGCTGCTGGTCTCCTAAAGGGGGCGGAGTCACGGTCTGCTGGTCTCCTAAAGGGGGCGGAGTCACGGTCTGATGGTCTCCTAAAGGGGGCGGAGTCACGGTCTGATGGTCTCCTAAAGGGGGCAGAGTCACGGTCTGCTGGTCTCTTAAAGGGGGCGGAGTCACGATCTGCTGGCCTCCTAAAGGGGGCGGAGTCACGGAGAGAAACCGAGATGAGATAATAACGGAACGTTACGAGACAGAGTTGCCGAAAAACTGCCCCTGAGGCAACGTGCATCAGAGGTTTTGCATGAATTTCCCTCTAAAACAACTCTGTGTGGTAACGTTGTGTTATTATCTCATAGCATGGTGAATGTGCAGGTCACAACTTGTCCACCAGAGTGTTGTGGAGTTGTTGGATTGTGTATTTGATGAGTTTGATGAGGGAAACCAAGAAATCCCATGAGCCTCCGTATAGCGTAGCTCTGAGCAGCTCACGACTCTGCTCCGCCGTTCTAAAAATAGCTTGCACCGACAATTAAAGGTAAGAACCTACTGCTATGACTATAGGGATTATGGCAATGAGCCAATTCGCCAAAATGTTAAACTATCCTTTAACCTGAAACCTCAACCTTCAACATCGACTCAGTGGATGTTTTGTGATTTGACATTTTGAGTTCAGGAGGAAATCTTTCAAGAGTCACTGAGAGGATTGAACTTTAGATTAGATATTTAGATTTTATTTTATAAAATATTCCATGGTTTCTGTTTGAGAAGCGGCTGAAACTGGGACACGACCGTTCTCACACGTCCAGAGTTTACTGCACATTCCTCTGATTTCCTGCCCCTTTGTTTGATGTTTGATCTCAGTTCAACAACCCAGCAGCCTTCACTTCACTTCACTGTACATCACACACACACACACACACACACACACACACACACACACACACACACACACACACACACACACACACACACACACACACACACACACACACACACACACACACACACACATCTATACATATACACACACACTTTGCTGAGCTCCCACAGTCGCCTATATAGTTGAATATTTAATGACGTGTCGGAGCAGCTTACTGTATTCAGACGGGAATCTGTTCACTTTACGCTGCTGATGGAATATTTATACCCCAGAGAGAGGAGACAGCTGCCGGTGCCACGGCGACGACCACCGGCCTTTGAAGTCGTCTCGTCTCCTCAAAGAGCAGAAGAACACGAGGGATGGAGAGAACAGCATGAGAGCGATGGAGGAGCAGGAGGAGGAGGAGGAGGAGAGGGAGACGGGTGTTTGCTGTTAATATATTGCTCTCTGCTGTGGCGCCTGTTGTGCTTTTATTGTGGCGGGATCTCTCGCTGTTTCCCCTCCTCCTCAGGTGTCGGGGGTGTGTAGATGCTGCAGCTTCAGGTGACGTCTGTCAGTCTGTCAGTGTGATGCATCTGAAACGACTCCTTCTCACACTCAAATCTGATTTGTCACATTTTTGACTTCATGGTTTTTTCCTCTCGTTGATTCATGATCTCATTTCACTCCAGAGAAACGAGCTAAAACGCCTGAATAAACTAATGTAATTCTTCAGTTTGCATTAGAAAACTATAACAGGAAGTTCTCCCACACTTCTGAAGACTTTTTCATGACATCATGAGCCAATAAGTTGCTTAAAGGGACAACGAGGAGTTTTGGAAAAGCGAAGCGTTTTCACACTACATTTATGAGCCTCCGCGCGCACCGTAAAATTATTTTGACCGGCGCAAGACGGACTCATGTTTTCATTCATCAAGAATTAAAGTCAGAGGTTCAAAGAGGTTCACATACCGTCGTAGTTCCGACCATAAACGGAGATTCAGCTGCGTTATTCTCATGATTCGTTTCGAAACCGAAAGTAAAAAACGCTGGTCGGCTCGACCAGCATCTCTGCCACCACTAATAATAACAAAATAACGATAGAGACAGAACGATATATTTATCGAAAATAGGCCCATTAACAAGTGTGGGTAGAGGAGATTCATCCACATTAACGTCTGGAGTAGTTTTTTACTCCTCAAAGTGCATCTGGAGACCCGGGAGGCCGGTTCCTAGTCCAACCAAAACTTTATATGAGAGTCAATAGGGCCCGACACAAAACGTCCATAAAACTACACAACAACCATTTAATATTCCTCCACACTGCTCGTCCACTGCAATCCAAGTGTCCTGAAGGGAGATAGTCCAGAGTTTACTGGAAATTACCTCATTTAGGACATTTTTACAGCCTAAACAGTCCTGGATTGAACTTGCCTGAGGCGCGCTCTCACGTTCACGCACTTGTGGAAAAATATTAAATGGTTTTTGTGTAGTTTTATGGACCTTCTTGTGTCGGGCCCTATTACTCTCATACTGTATAAAGTTTTGGTTGGACTAGGAACCGGCCTCCCGGGTCTCCAGATGCACTTTGAGGAATAAAAGTAGTATTCATCAGCATGAGCTCACTGACGTTCTACTGCGCATGTCGCCTGCAGAAAGAGAGCAGCAAGAGCCGTGATCATGTCTTTTTGTGCTGTTAGTTGCACTAATTGTTTTGATAAAAATAACAAAACGCGCAAAATTTACAGAATAGCGTCAACTCGCACCCCTTTCAAGGCAAACGAGAGAGAAAATAGTAGGGCGATTCATTTCGAGCAATATAACGTGTTAGATACGTTGGTTTGAATGGTGATAAAGCTAAATGCTCACAGGCACAGCTGTAACGTTATAACTGCAGCGAATGAGTTGTGAAATGTTTACTACGACAGTGACTGAAGACGAGGTCACATACTAATGGAAAGCAAGCTGACATTAATTAACGTTAAGCTACATTGTTTTACATTACCGGTACATACTCAGCCATGCACGTAATGTTACAGTTACGTTATGCAGTTGTTCCAGACTTTAGACAGGTCCGTCCTCTTCCCTCGTCTCTGACCAGGCAGCATCAGTCCTCACAGCCACCGAGTTTTATAATCTTGAGTATTTTCCTGAACATGATTGTCTGTTAAATAACTGTAGGTAACGTTAGGGATGCACAGTGTTGTTTTTACCGATGACCGACGCCGTGCTGTGAGAGTCCGTGGCTTGTCCCGTGGCTGAGTTTCCGTTGCCGCGGTACAAACTCGATCCTCCGTCCTGACGTTTTTTTTTTTTCCTGCCGTTATAAAACTATAAAACCGTCTATGTATAAAACACACACTACATCAGTGGGTGATAAACTGTTGTCGTACGCTGACAACATCGCTAGCAAACACCGCTTTGACTACACTAGATCCATAGAGGTAACCATGACAACCGGTTCTTTCTGCAGTCAGGTTGCGCACGCATCCTGATTTGTTGGTAAACAGATAATCCCTCTATAGCGCACGCCACAAAGTTTGAGCTAAAAATGCTATGTACATATGTCTCCAACAGCAGATTTTATTCCATTTAACGCTCTTAGGTGGAAACACACTTTCATCGGCTTCATTCACAACTGATCTTCAGATAATTCGATTGACAAGTGGCAAATTTGGCTACAAATGTTAATGTTTATTTGTTTTTGTTGTTTTGTTTTTGTTTTTTTCTGATATTTAAAAATGGATTTACCACTGTATATTTAAATACTGGTAACCTTTTCTGGTTTAGTTTTGCTTTTATGTTTGTTTGTTTTCTTGCTTGTTTGTTTGTTTGTTTTTCATATTGTAACAATGTTGGGTAGCTTTATTTTTTTGTTTTGTTTGTTTGTTTTTTGTTTGTTTTTGTTTTTTTTCTCTGCTATTTAAAAAGGTATCTACTACAATATATTTAAATACTGGTAACCTTATTGGTTCGTTTTTTTTTTTTTTGTTTGTTTGTTTGTTTTTTTTCCTCTGGTTTAGTTTAGTTTGTTCATTAGCTTGTTTGTTTGTTAGTTGTTGTTTTATGTTTGTGTTTTATGTTTTATATGGTAAAAATGCTGGGTAGCTTAATTTGGTATGTAGGACAGGCATTAATATAAGCATCATGCTTCTGCCTGTGCCTTTTCAGTCACTATTTTGTCGATAATGTTTTGTGTCGATAAGGTTATTGTGTGATGCGACTGAATAAATAATTTCAATCAAATTCAATCAATCAAACAAGTGGATGGAAACATGACGACTGGATCTGAGTGAAAACAAACATGTGTGAATCCGAACTGTACGAGAGGAAAAATGAAACGATGCATCATTTTTGGCCTTAGAAGCCTTCAATCTTTTTGTCAGAACGACATTTTGCAACAATTGGACAGTGAGATTCGAATCTGAATTATCCAAATTGAATCAACCGATCATTGACTCTTCACCTTTACACAACTAATGCACAATCACAGGACTTTAAAAGGACTTAAAATACATGTTATTCACTTGTTCTGTTGGTACATTGCTGCACATGTCAACTCCACCTGTTGGGTTTTATTGTACAACAATTTGCTGATTGGTCTAGTCCTGATTTTTACCTTCTTATTTTATCTAAGGGGCATTTTTATTTCATTTTATTCCTCTTTTTAGACAGCGTTCCCTTGGGTTGAAAATAAGTATTACAAAAACAAACTCTTTTTTCCCTCTCAGGGCTTCCGTACACACACATCACATCACAGTGAATTGAAACAACTTTCAGTCACGTTTCCTCTCCGTGTTATCTCCAGATGTTTGAAGTGCAGACTCTGCAGACAACAACATCCAACGCTCTGCACTGGCTAAAGGAGAAAAAATAGTAAAAAAGGGAAACATCTCACGGGGTTTTGAAGAAGCATCTCCATCCTTTTCCTCCAGGAGTTAAAAGTAAACTAACATAAAAGGCTTCATGTCTCTGCGTCTCTCTTAGTCCCTGTGTAGTCTCTCCTCCACTGCTATTGAGATATCTGAAGCGCACAAGAAAGAGAATATGAGATCCTGCTCTAACATCTCAGCAGGAAGTCAAACGGAGCAGAAGGAGAAGACGCGGCGTTAATTCTCTCCATCAGGAAGGAGGAAACCGGTCGGCTTCACTTCTCCATCTTTATCTCTATGTGTCAGACTTCTTCTTCTTATACGTTCATATGAGAATCTACAGTCGCACAAGAACTACATAACACTCTAATTCAACAAGTCCCAAAACGCTCGATCAATAATTGATGTGACAGCACGGTGCAGCGGTGAACACAGAGTGATTTCCCAGAGGCCTCGGGGTCGTGGTTGCCGTGGTTGCCGTGTGCGGCGTGAACAGTCGACTTCAGTCTCAACAGGAAGGAGCCGATGGACCTCACGACCTCACCTCTGATCACAATCACCATCAATAATAATCAATAAAAACCATCGTCCATCATTGCTTCCAAGTTGTTGTCAATGACATGTGTCACATGTTATCATGTTTAACTGTTTGACAGAAGTTAAACCCTTGTATTTATGAAATATATAGATATAGATATGTTTAGAAATTAAACATTAGATACTAATTCAAATCAACATTAAAAAAAAAATTCATGACAAAGGAAACAAGTCAATTACAACAGAAGAACACAAAAAAACATAAACACCACTAAAACGATAGATAGATAGATAGATAGATAGATAGATAGATAGATAGATAGATAGATAGATAGATAGATAGATAGATAGATAGATAGATAGATAGATAGATAGATAGATAGATAGATAGATAGAGCAGTGAATGTCACTTTACAGCACACGGATTCACACAAAAAGATCAAAAATAGTAAAAAATTAGCGATAAAATAAAAAATAAAGATACGATCATGAAAACTTCAAGTTTATGTCAGTATTTCAATTCAAAAACACATTATTACACACAGGATGAAACATTTCATGTACTTATTTATTTAATTTCCTTTAATTGTTACGATTTGACAAAGACCTACAATTCAGTAGCCTCAAAATAATCTCAAAATAATTTGAATATTACAAAAGACCAATTTTAAAAAGCATTTTTAATATGCTATATTAATATTATTTAATGTTGTCCTGCATTTGACTTGAACTACTGGAGATGGACTTTTATTGAGATGCACCTGTATGTACCATGTATGTATAGATATGTACTGAAAATATATTCAGTAAATGAATAACTATCAGTAGGCTACACCGCTGTGCTCCTTTTGCCTGGGGAGAAATAAAATCAAAGTGTTATCATGCTGCGGGGGAAAATCTTACTTTCTCTAAGTGGCTCAAGTCTGTATAATAAATGTAAAACTTCAAAAATATAATTTTTCTCTCTAAACTCTGGTGATGTAGTCGAGGATCTATCTTGTTCCTCATAAAATTAAACGAACAATTGCACAAATGCACTTTATAATTGATGGTCACTCCGACCTTTTATTGCTTGTTCTTATAATTATGTTGATTCTTTTTTACTATACTTAGTCCTTTTATTATTATATATTATAGGGAATGCTCTCAAAGAAAGTCTATTTGTATAGAAATGTATAATGACAAAAAAGCATCTTACTCTTACTTACAATTAAATATTGAAAATGGAGGAAAACAGCCATCATTTTTTTATTATTTCATAATAACAGTAATGGAATAAGTGCAAACTAAATGTACATCTATAAATGGATGGAAGCTTTTAGGTTTTACTGTCGCTTTATTGAATTTTCATATGGACAGATAAACATTCATCGACAGCTGCTGGAGTGTTAGTGACAGAATTATCATGTTGCTGCTATTTATTATACAACTTTAGGTTTCTAATATCAGTTCTGAGGTTATTTATTGACATTTTTATTATCATAACATCATACGTACAAATGATAAATGTGTTGCTAAGGTGACTTCTATTCATATGTATTCATATTATATTTATATTTTTGATAAATGTATGTGTGGTAAGAGGATTACCTTCAGACTTTCAGGGGGAAACTGTAAATCATGATTAAATGTGATGTAATCTGTTTAAGGCGATGATGTCATGAGAAACCTGTTGTCATGACATCAGTGTGTTTCAACGTCCTGCAGAGTGTGAGGCGCCGCAGCGACACGAATGTTTGTAACTGACAGAGATGAGTTGATACTTCATGACATGATTGATTGTTTTATTTGAGTGTCATGCACCTTTTTTTGTGGTTTATAAGACACTAAACATTTAAATACAGACATTCAAGAGCGACTATAGCGGATCGTCTTAACCCTCACGTTGTCCTCCTGGGTCAAGGAAGGAAGGACAGAAGGACAAAGGGATAGAAGGAAGGAAGGAAGGAAGGAAGGACAAAGGGATAGAAGGAAGGAAGGAAGGACAAAGGGATAGAAGGAAGGAAGGACGAAGGGAAAGAAGGAAGGAAGGGAGGAAGTGGGAAGGGAAAGAAGGAAGGAAGGAAGGACAAAGGACAAAGAGATAGAAGGGAGGAAGGAAGGAAGGACGAAGGGAAAGAAGGAAGGAAGGAAGGAAGGACAAAGGGATAGAAGGAAGGAAGGAAGGACAAAGGGATAGAAGGAAGGAAGGACGAAGGGAAAGAAGGAAGGAAGGGAGGAAGTGGGAAGGGAAAGAAGGAAGGAAGGAAGGACAAAGGACAAAGAGATAGAAGGGAGGAAGGAAGGAAGGACGAAGGGAAAGAAGGAAGGAAGGAAGGACAAAGGGAAAGATGGGAGGAAAGAAGGAAGGGAAACGGGAAGGAAAGGTAGATGGAGGGAGGGAACAGATTGGGTCAAAAAAGAAGGAAGAAGGAAGGACAAGGGGTAGGAAGTGAGGAAGGAAGGAAAGAAGGAAGGAAGGACAAAGGGAAAGAAGAAAGGAAGGACAAACGGGATGGAAGGAAAGAAAGAAGGAAGGAAGCACAAAGGGAAAGATGGGAGGAAAGAAGGAAGGGAAAAAGGAAGGAAAGATAGATGGAGGGAGGGAACAGATTGGGTCAAACAAGAAGGAAGAAGTAAGGACGAAAGGAAGGAAGTGAGGAAGGAAGGGAGGGAGGCAAAAAGGATTGTAGAAAGAAGGAAGGGGAAAGGGGAGGAAAGAAAGATGGAGGGATGGAGCAGATTTGTTCAAGGAAGGAAGAAGGGAAATAAGAAAGGGAAAAAGGAAGGAAGGAAAGATGGAGGGTCAATTGGATCAAAGGAAGAAGGAAGAAGAAGTAAGGACGAAGGGAAGGAAAGAAGGAAGGGAGAAAAGAAGGAAAAAGGGAGGATGGAGGAAGGGAACAGAGGGTTAAAGGAAAAGAAAGGAGAGTCAGCTGTGAGAGGAAAGATGGAGGTCGTTAGTTCTGCCGTCGTCTCGTTTCTAAACCCGATTACGTTTACATTTCCTAAATGATGTGAATTTGGAGCAAATCTTCATTAGTTGCCACGACGACAGCGTGTGACAGCGCTGCTTCATCTAACAACAACAGCGTTATTAATTTATGAGCGTCACGTGTGTTAACTCCGTGTCTCAGTCAGCGTTCTTCTCCTCGCCGCGTCGCTGCTGTAAATCTGAATGATCGGCTTCAGCAGGAAACATCGACGTGTGGCCTCTGATTTCATTTCCTCGCGCTCTGATGTGATTTGAGCCGCCGCCGCCCCACGATGCAAATGGGACAATAAAAGCTCAGCGTGCAGCGACCGCGTGGAGGATATGACAAGTCTGTTACTGCTGTGCCTCAAACGCACCACGATGAGTTCACAACCATCACGTCTTCAAACCCTGACGTCTGCACTGCAAAAATTTGTCTTATTTCTAGTCAAAACAAATCTCATTCTACTAAAAATAAGACTCATCGCATAAAAATCTACTTGTTTTTAGACACTTTTTACTTCTTTCAAGTAGATTTTCACTTTAAATATCAGACACTATCAGATTTTCTACTTATTTTCTACTTATTTAAAGGAAGGAAGGAAGGACGAAGGGAACGAAGGAAGGAAAGATGAAGGGAAAGAAGAAAGGAAGGAAGGACAAAGGGATAGAAGGAAAGAAGGAAGGAAGGACGAAGGGAAAGAAGGAAGGAAAGAATGAAGGAAGGAAGGAAGGAAGGAAGGAAGGAAGGAAGGAAGGAAGGAAGGACAAAGGGAATGAAGGAAGGAAGCAAATGGGACAATAAAAGCTCAGCATGGAGCGACCGTGTGGAGGATATGACAAGTCTGTTACTGCAACAACGCTGCCATCGCCGCTGTGCCTCGAACGCACCACGATGAGTTCACAACCATCACGTCTTCAAACCCTGACGTCTACACTGCAAAAACTCAAACTCTTACCAAGAATATTTGTCTTATTTCTAGTCAAAACAAATCTCATTCTACTTAACCCTCCTGTCGTCCTTCTGGGTCAAATTGACCCAATCTGTTCCCTTCCTCCATCCTTCCTTCTTTTCCTTCCTTCCTTTCTCCCTTCCTTCTTTCCACAGTCATTTTTCCATTCCTTCCTTCCTTCCTTTTTTCTTCCTTCTTTCCCTTTTCCCTTGACCTAATCTGTTCTTTCCCTCCATTTTTCTTTCCTTCCCTTTTCCCTTCCTTCCTTCCTTCCTTCCTTCCTTCCTTCCTTCCTTCCTTCCTTCCTTCCTTCCTTCCTTCCTTCCTTCCTTCCTTCCTTCCTTCCTTCCTTCCTTCCTTCCTTCTTTTTTTCCCTTCGTCCTTCCTGCCCTTCCTTCCTTCCCTCCTTCTTTCCCTTCGTCCGTCCTTCTTTCCTTCCTTTCTCCCTTCCTTCTTTCCACAGTCATTTTTCCATTCCTTCATTCCTTCTTTCCCTTCGCCCATCCTTCTGCTTCCTTCCTTGACCTAATCTGTTCCTTCCCTCCATTTTTCTTTCCTTCCTTTTTCCCTTTCTTCCTTCTGTCCTTCCTTCCTTCTTTCGTTCCCTTTGTCCTTACTTCTCCTCTCCTTCCTCCTTTGATCTAATTGGCCCAATCTGTTGCCTCCCTCCATCCCTTTTCCCTTCCTTCTTTCCACAATCCTTTTTCCCTTCCTTCCTTCCTTCATGCTTCCTGCCTTCCTTCCTTTCTTCTTTCCCTTCATCCTTCCTTCCTTCCTTCTTTCCCTTCATCCTTCCTTCCTTCCTTCCTTCCTTCCTTCTTTCCCTTCGTCCTTCCTGCCTTCCTTCCTTCCTTCCTTCCCTTTGTCCTTCCTGCCTTCCTTCTTTCCCTTCGTCCTTCCTTCCTTCTTTCCCTTCGTCCATCCTTCTCTCCTTCCTTCTTTCCCTTCGTCCTTCCTTTCTTCTTTCCCTTCGTCCATCCTTCTCTCCTTCCTTCTTTCCCTTCGTCCTTCCTTCCTTCTTTCCCTTCGTCCATCCTTCTCTCCTTCCTTCTTTCCCTTCGTCCTTCCTTTCTTCTTTCCCTTCGTCCTTCCTGCCTTCCTTCCCTTTGTCCTTCCTGCCTTCCTTCTTTCCCTTCGTCCTTCCTTCCTTCCTTTCTTCTTTCCCTTCGTCCTTCCTTCTTTCCTTCCTTCCCTTCGTCCTTCCTTCCTTCTTTCCCTTCGTCCATCCTTCTCTCCTTCCTTCTTTCCCTTCGTCCTTCCTTCCTTCCTTTCTTCTTTCCCTTCGTCCTTCCTTCTTTCCTTCCTTCCCTTCGTCCTTCCTGCCTTCCTTCTCTCCTTCCTTCTTTCCCTTCGTCCTTCCTTCCTTTAAGTGGAAAGAGATTCGTTTTGACTAGAAATAAGACAAATATTCATGGAAAGACTTTGAGTTTTTGCAGTTCTGCTCTCTGTCTTTGTCTTTGTCTGCTGTCTTGTTGTTGTTGTTGTTGTCATTGTTGTGTCATCACACTCCGGCTCAGCTCAGACTGTTGTTGGTAAATCTGCCGTCACAATAATCTCATCTCTGACACTTTATGAGCTGAACAACTGCAGCAGGAGATTTGTTGATGGGAAATCTGTTCAGACGTGTGACACGGCTGCAGTCAAGTCTTTGTTCAGGATGTTTGCAGGAGGAGGAGGAGGAGGAGGAGATAAAGGAGCAGTCCACGCTGCAGAGCTCAGACAACAGCAGTACGACCGCTGCACGCCGGTGATAAATCTGCTGCTGCTGCTCACCTACACAACGTGAAACACGCCGGTTGAATTGAAATCCTCTGATGGAGAATCTCCTCTAAGGAGGATTTAAAGTCGCTTGTGTTCATTTTTTTTTATTATTCCTCCTTTATCTTCATATAAAACCCCCATAAGAGCCGGTGGGAAACCTCCAGAGAGTCCTGAATGAAAAAACTCAGCCGTCACCGACTGTAAATGTGAAATAATAATCCACTAATCTGCTCCTTTATTCTGCTGATCCGGGGTCAGAGAGGTGGAGTCAATCAGCAGGTTGGAGGAATGAGGTGGTGCAGACGTTCCTCCATCATCCTCCTCCTCCTCCTCCTCCTCCTCCTCCAGGGAGCAGCAGCTTCCTCCACTCTTCACCTCCTGTCCTCCTGAGGAAAATACTGATTTCACAAACTGCTTTTTGTGAAGTGTCAGTTACACAAACGCAACTGGAGGAATCAACTTCTTCTCATGTAGAAAACTGCAGGTGACTGATTAGATTGACTGGGAGTGTTGCTATTAAAATGTAATCAGATTACTGATTACATGTCCTTTTAGTTCTTACCTCAAAGTAGCTGAGTGTGTTTTATCTCAGACACTGAATTTGCTGGTTACACTTTATAATTAAGCATTAGTTAAGCATTAATAAATACTGAATTCTTCATTTATAACACATGAATACTTATTAGTAGTTTATAAATACAGTCAGTGCTTATACTCAATGATGAGTAAAACATTTTTATGAGTTTATGAGTATCCATGTGTTATAAATGATGAATTCAGTATTTTATGCTTAACTAAGCTTAATATAAAGTGTTACCAATTTGCTTTAGAGAATGATCTTATACCTACATGATTTTATAAACAGTGGGTAATTTAAAGTCTGTAAAGCATTTATACATATGTGTTGAAATGTGTCACACCACAAAAAAAAACCAGAGAAAAAAATCGCCAAGCACATAAAATTAGTATATTAGAACAGAGCTCTAAAGACAAAAGCCTCTGAGCCTCTGCACTTATGCAGAATACCCTTAGAAATAAAAATACACAATTTAAAAAAGGTTTTGTTTGTGGGTGTAGAACAAACAACATGGATGATATTTTGAAAATAAAGTAATGACAGGACATCATGACAGACCATAATACTTTTAAAAACATGATTCTGTCGCAGTTCATTTATGTTGTTTGTCAGAGACTCTTTTAATCTTATTTTGTATTATAAATAGGTGATGCCGGTACTTGTAATCTATTACTCATCAGTGTTTGACTAAAGCTGTCAAATAAACGTCACCTTTAAAGTACAATGTTTCTCTGGAGTGTTAAATATAAAGCAGAATAAAATGGATATTAAAAGCACGTATGTTATGAAAGAAAAGAAATGGAAAAGGTAAAACACAAACTAAAGCAGCTGCTTTCTCCACAAAAAGACTCATATGAACATGAAATATTCAACAGCTCCTCTGTTTGCTGACACCAGGTCAGATCTGACATTTTATGTTGTTAATGAAATGAAATTCAATATTATTTGTACCAATGATAATATACATCATCTCATGGCACTGTACAGAAAATGAAAGGCCATGCATACATATTATTATATTATATTATATTATATTATATTATAGGCCTATTATATTGCAGTGGTTCTTGACCTTTTCTAATTCAAATGTACGCGGCCGACCACTGATCACAAAAACACTACAGAGGCCAGTTAATGCTTTCTCAGACAAAACCAAACAATAAAAAGAGTTTTTAAACATTTTAAATATATATTTTTTAAAGTAAGAAAGTCCAAATCCAACTGGACAGAAATAGAAATAGCTTTTTTTATTTAATTGCAACGATTTTGAAGACAAATGTACGATTACAATGATTTCAATCAGATAGGTGTAGTAACCGACAGCAAATTTATGTCTCATGAAGGTAAATAACGGATTTCAAACAATTATGCTGTAGCTTCAAGACAGACTCAACAAAAGTTCATTTTCAAAAGTCGCTGTAAGTTTTACACCATTTTCCTTTGCAATATTTCACAATAAAAGCCCAATCACAAAATGAATGGAGACAATCTGCAGAAAAGTTAGAACAGCAGAAGTGTCGAGTTTGTAATTATGGCGTCATTCAGTAAATTTCACTGTTTTGCATAGTTCCTGTTTAAAACATATGTGATTAGAGGAAAATGCCAATTAGCCTATCTTAGCTTCTGCAGTCCAAGCAGTAACAATGGCTCTGGTCACTATACTATTGTAGTAAAATGATCAAATGTCTGTGAACGTCATTTAATTAAAGGAGAATTCCGGTCATTTTTGACCCCTAAATCGTTGTGCTGATGGTCACCCAGTGTTGGGGGGAGCAAAAAACGCGACTAAAATTGATGCAGGCAAACCGGAGTTACCATAGCTACCCGGCGCTAGGGATATTAGCCACAACGCTAACCCATGGGGGCAATTCTTTCAACCACAACAAACACTCAGAAAACAATCAAATATCTCTGGTACATGACTGGAATCCTTAGAGACACCACTGAACCCATATAGTGTAGAGTAGAAACAGTATAGACTTTGTGTGTTTGCATGTAGCCACTCACCTCAGATAGCCCAACTCTGAAACTAAGAAACTAACACTTTTTCCTTGTTGTGATGATTTCTTTACAACAATAACCGGTGGATCAGTGCAGTGGTAATGTCCAAAATATCTCTGACCGTTTATTTTAGTAAAGAAATCATCACAACAAGGAAAAAGTGTTAGTTTCTGTGGCGGGGAGAGCAGGCGCTCTGTGATGGGATAGTAATGTCTTTCCAGGATGTTTCAGAGTTGGGCTATCTGAGGTGAGTGGCTACATGCAAAAACACAAAGTTTCTACTGTTTATACTCTCTATATGAGTTCAGTGGTGTCTCTAAGGATTCCAGTCATGTACCAGAAATATCAGATTTTTTTTTGAGTGTTTGTTGTGATTGAAAGAATTGCCCCCATAGGTTAGCGTTGTGGCTATCGCTAGCGCCGTCTAGCCATGGTGTAACTCCGGTTTGCCTGCATCAATTTTAGTTGCGTTTTTTGCTCCAACCAACACTGGGTGACCATCAGGACAACGATTTAGGGGTCAAAAATGACCGGAAATCTCCTTTAATAAAATGGAATCTTATCGTTTTAAGTTCCCTTTGCAATTACACCGAGCTCCACTAGGGGTGTGAGTGCTCCTGGTTGAAAAACACTGATGTTTACAGCTACTTTATTATATTATCCACTCTGTTTGGAGTCATGTTATCTGGTTTTTATGAGTATTGGGAAATGTATTTTAGCTTTTACGCTTTCATCTCAGAAGGACGTCTGGATGTTCGACCCCCTCCTTGAACTGTTGTTGTCACCTCCTCTTTATCAGACCCCCCCTCCTCCTCCCTCCTCCTCTAATTCAGACCCTGCTGATGTGGAACGCTGTTGAAAGCGTCGTAGACAAATAAAATGCATTTTTAATGTCGGTAATAAACAGGAAGTTAAATCTTAACGGCTGCTGTCGAGGCTCATAAACTAAATGACCTGAAGAGCACGAGGCCCCAGAAACACCGCCCCCGCCCCCGCCCCCGCTCCGACTCCTCCGACTCCCTTCAATCACAACTTTATGGATCAAAACAAGCTTCATTTCCAGAGACACCCCAAACCAATCAAGTGGATTTTCAAGTGGAGCGTCGTCGTCGTTGTGGTTGAGTCTGATCTGTGCAAACATCTCCAAGCAGCAGCAGCACACGCTCGGCTTCATGGCAGCAGCAGACAAACAGGCCGGTGTCCTCATTAGTGTGAGAGGAGAGGAGAGGAGGAGAGGAGGAGAGAAAGAGAAGGAGAGGAGATAAAGAGAGAAGGAGAGAAGGAGAGAAGGAGAGAGGAAACCCTGAGGCAGGAAGTCAGAGGGAGCCGAGGGGAAGGAGAAAGGAGACAAAGAGGAGGATGAACATCTGTAATGAGGGAGAAGAGAGTGACACCAGCCAACGACCACAACACACACACATACACACACACAACGTCCTCACTCAGACACACACTCCAGCTCTGAACCTGAGTGTGTGTCCTTCTACAACAATGAGCTCTGGTCTGCTGCAGGAAGTCACCGGCCTACGGAAGAAAGAGCATTAGGGGCCAAGAACAGAGATTTTTTTGGTTAAAGGGACAACGAGGAGTTTTGGAAAAGCGAAGTGTTTCCACACTACAGACTCATGTTTTCATTCATCAAGAATTAAAGTCAGAGGTTGGAAGACGATCACATACCGTCGTAGTAATAATGATAGAGACAAAACCATATATTTATAGAAAATGGGCCCATTAACAAGTGTGGGTAGCGTAGATTCATCCACATTAACGTGAGACTTTTTTATAACCAAATAGAAACTCCTCGTTGTCCCTTTAAGATTCTGAGAAAAAAATCTCAGAAATTCAGACTTTTTATCTCAGAATCTTAAAAAAAAGAAATCTCTGTTGTTGGCCCTAATGCTCTTCCGTACCGGCCCAGTTTCCAAACTCTAGGGTCGTCCCGATTACCATATTTAGATAATCGATTAGTCACAGACATAAAATCGATCATAATCGAAGCTTCGATGGCCGGTTCCCTGTCCAGCTGTTTCTCCCCACAGAGCTTTGCCCCCAGATGTAGAACGTGTTTCATAGAAGAGAAACTCACATTTCAGGACCAATGACTTGTATCATCAGAACAGACATGACCTGTGGTTTTCAGCCTCCTTTCATATTTAATGGAGGAGGGACAACACCTGAAAGTAATAAATCCAGGCCTACTATTTTCATGATGAGTGGGAAACACTGTTTTGTTTTACGAACATATAGAATCGCTCTTATTTTCACCGGAAAAAAATTTGGCTAGTGCAAATTCTGGGGTGGGTGGGGGGTCGTGGCAAACAACCACTGCATGTCTCCAAAACTTATCAAGCAGATTTCCAGGATGCCAAGCCTGCTCATTTCAATGTAACAATTGCCAATGAGAACTGATGTTAAAAAAGTAAAAAAAACGATCCAACGAACAAAGACGATATTTCTGAAATTGTGACAAAGTGCAACTTGCTGATGAAGAGTGTTTTGCAAATGTCATGTGATCTTCTGTTACTTTTCTCTCATTCTGTAAACCTGATTTGTTGATCTGGCTGTACTTTTTGTAAATGAAGTTGCTGTATTTGTGTCTAAATGAAGGTTATAACAACTCAGCTGTTTATTCTGCTCCACATCTGTAAAACTGCAGCACATCTGGGACGTTGTGGTTAGATTCCTCCTCTCCTCTCTGTCTCCACGGCTGCAGAATGAACATGATGGGATGTCACCTGGACTCCAAGTGCATGGGTTTTTATTCATTTCCTTTTCTCCACCTCTGACTTCACCCTCTCTGTTCCTCTGTTTTCTTTGTTTCCCCATAGAAACGCTTCCTTTGTGTGTGTTCCAACAATAACCTGACGGCGCCGTAACAATAGTTAATATGTAAATGTACTTGTATTATGTATGTTTTCTATATGCATTCATCCATTTATGCATGGTGTTTTACGTCTGAATATTTCCCCTTTGATCATCTGCTTTAACACTCGTTACATCACAGTGTGTTAAGTATTGTCGTCTGTTGCACTATATTATTTTTCAGCCGTATAGAGTTTCCTGTCCTGAGATGAAGAGATCAGATCAGATGTGACGAAGGGAAATGAAAAGCAGCCAGATCGGATCAGTCTATTAGTCCAACTCTTCCCTGTTTGATTCATATTTAATGGTATTTTAATGCACACATGGTGAGATGAGCTGAGAGCAGATGATCGGGAGCTGGAGGACGTTTCTGCAGAGTGTTGTTCATCGGTCCTTGCAGAAAAAACTGGAAAATCCGTGATTAAACGTTGGATTTTCCTAAATAAATAAAAAGAAGTGATGGAATATGCAGCGTATTTAAGCAATTTTATACGATGACATTGAGGGCGTTGGCAAAAAAAAACATGCAATTCCCCCAACAGCATGTTCTCACACTCGAAATCGCTGTGAGACATCTGGAAACTTCTTTGCTTTGATCTTTTTCACTTATTCTGATTGGTGGATGAGATGAGACTGATCCGTCTTTTTTAATTGTGAGGGGTTTTTTTTGCTCTAAGCTCTCCTGGTTTCGTTCATTCGTTCGTTGTGAAGTCAACATGCAACTTTATGTGAAGAGATATGTGAAGGAAATGCTGGGATTATGAAATCATGCAAGTCCTGTATAATTCATGCATTTTGCATGGAAATCAACCTTTTATGCTGCAAAAGTGCGTCTTCTTTGAAAAAAAAAGATGTGATTGCATAATGAGGGTTTTCTGGAGGGATTGGTTAGTAGCCTACTAGTGTAATTTTTACAGTGTAAATGTAGAAATGGTTTGTGGAACAGTTTCTCCTGCAGGGAAATGTCTTATTTAGATTTACAGATGTTTCCTTCAGACGACGACACAGAACAAGAACAAAACAGCAGTCAGTCCAAACCCGGTTTCATTTTTCACTCAAACTTTCCTTCCCAACTTCGGAGTCTGTGGCTTTTTCTTCTGTATTTCTCTCTCCTGCTCTCCTTGTGTATTAATCCTTGTAAACCTCAGGCCTGTGATGCACAATCCAGGACAATCGGTGCAAGCTGTTTTTAGAACGGCGGAGCAGAGCCGCGAGCTACTCAGAGCTATAGGCTCATGGGATTTCTTGGTTTCCCTCATCAAACTCATCAAATACACAATCCAACAACTCCACAACGCTCTGGTGGACAAGTTGTGAGCTGCACATTCACCATGCTATGAGATAATAACACAACGTTACCAGACAGAGTTGTTTTAGAGGGAAATACAGAGACTGTTGATGAAAAACTGTCCCTGAAGGCAACGCGCATCAGCGGTTTTGCATGAATTTCCCTCTAAAACAACTCTGTCTGTAGCTTGCACCGACAATTAAAGGTAACGAACCTACTGCTATGACTATAGGGATTATGGCAATGGGCCAATCTGCCACAATGGGCCTTTTTTTCCCTTTTCTGCCATCTTTGATTTGGTATGAATGAATATTCATCAAGGGTGTAAAGCGCTTCCTCACGTGCGCCAAATTTAGAATTGATTGTGGTTTATAAATGGAAATCTGAAGGTTTTTGTGTTTCCTGTGGGCGCCACCTGTAGTGATCTTTCACACAGTTTTATATACAGTATGAGGCGATGATGGTGTGTTGAGTGTCACACGTCTTCGCCCGAGGCCGCCTCGTTGTTTCACGGTCGTCTGGTGAACGTCAACTCTTCAATCTGCTGTTTGTTTCTGCAGCCGAGCGTCGTCTTTGTTCTTCACTCACTCGACTCAGAGCCGAGCCTATAGGAGGAGGAGGAAGAGGAGGAGGACGACGGCCTCACACATGAAGGTTTAATGAACTTTCTACGGTTTCACCTGTCAGATTACGGCCGCGGGCGGAGAGACACCGGCGCCGAGGCAGATCTCAGTGTCACGGCTCATTCAGGCTGATTTCCAGTGAAGAGTGCAGCTACAGAAGCAAATAGCGGTGTGAAATATGGATGCTGTGTTCGTATAAATGTGTTTTCCTTCCGCTAATTATAGGCTTTACATGCAGAACCCCCCAGAACAACTCCTCCAGTCGCCTGCAGCCACTGCACGTCACTCTGAGCAGAGATAAGAGCGTCGGTGCTGCTCTGTTATCGGCCTGGTCCATATGTACAACGTGTTTACGTGTGTGTGTGTGTGTGTGTGTGTGTGTGTGTGTGTGTGTGTGTGTGTGTGTGTGTGTGTGTGTGTGTGTGTGTGTGAGTGTAAAACACACTCTGCCGTGACGGTAATGTGTTTACTCTAGAAGACGAGGCAGAAATTAAGGTCATTGGCTCTGACAGGTCTGAACAGGGACGGTGTTTTAGTATTTTAGTTTCATCCATTTACTGTAAATAATCATAAATAAGAACTTTATTTAAACAGCGTCTTTAAAAACAAGAGTTTACAAAGCTCCTGTTGTCCACCTGGGTCAAGGAAGGAAGGAAGGAAGGAAGGAAGGAAGGAAGGAAGGAAGGAAGGAAGGAAGGAAGGAAGGAAGGAAGGAAGGAAGGAAAGAGGGAAGGACAAAGGGAGAGATGGGAGGAAAGAAGGAAGAGAAAAAGGAAGGAAAGATAGATGGAGGGAGGGAACAGATTGGGTCAAAAAGGAAGAAGGAAGAAGGAAGGAAGGGAGGGAGGGAGGGAGGAAGGGAGGGAAAAGGGATTGTGGAAAGAAGGAAAGGAAAAAGGAAGGACAGAAAGATGGAGGGAGGGGACAGATTTGTTCAAGGAAGGAAGAAGGAAGGGAAAAGGAAGGAAAGAAAGATGGAGGGTCAGTTGGATCAAAAGAGAAAGGAAGAAGAAGTGAGGACGAAGGGAAGGAAGGAAGGAAGGGAAAAGGAATTGTGGAAAGAACGAAGGATGGAGGAAGGGAAGGAAGGAAGGAAGGAAGGAAGGAAGGAAGGAAGGAAGGAAGGAAGGAAGGAAGGAAGGAAGGAAGGAAGGAAGGAAGGAAGGAAGGAAGGAAGGAAGGGCAAAGGAAAAGTAGGAAGGAAGGCAGGAAGGAAGGGAGAGTTGGGAGGAAAGAAGGAAGGAAAGATAGATGGAGGGAGGGAACAGATTTGTTCAAGGAAGGAAGAAGGGAGGAAAGAAGGAAGGGAAAAGGAAGGAAAGAAAGATGGAGGGAGGGAACAGATTGGGTCAAAAAGGAAGGAAGAAGGGAGGCAAGAAGGAAGGAAGGAGGGGAGGGAGGAAAAGGGATTGTGGAAAGAAGGAAAGGAAAAAGGAAGGACAGAAAGATGGAGGGAGGGGACAGATTTGTTCAAGGAAGGAAGAAAGAAGGAAGCGAAAAGGGAAAGGAAGGAAAGAAAGATGGAGGGTCAATTGGATCAAAAGAGAAAGGAAGAAGAAGTGAGGACGAAGGGAAGGAAGGAAGGAAGGAAGGAAGGGAAAAGGAATTGTGGAAAGAACTAAGGATGGAGGAAGGGAGGGAAGGAAGGAAGGAAGGAAGGAAGGAAGGAAGGAAGGAAGGAAGGAAGGAAGGAAGGAAGGAAGGAAGGGATTGTGGAAAGAAGGAAGGATGGAGGAAGGGAACAAATTGGGTCAATTTGACCCAGAAAGACAACAGGAGGGTTAATAATAAAAAGGGTAAATAAAGATGAGAGATAAAAGAGTGAAGTGATGTTAAAAGCAAATAGAGATAAAATTAAACAATGGGGACAAAACATTTATAAGACGTATATGTGTATGTGTGTGTGTGTGTGTGTGTGTGTGTGTGTGTGTGTGTGTGTGTGTGTGTGTGTGTGTGTGTGTGTGTGTGTGTGTGTGTGTGTGTGTGTGTGTGTGTGTGTGTGTGTGAAAGTCACAGGAAGGAATAAAATGATGCAAAGAGAAAAAAAAAAGAAATAAAAGAGTCTTTTCTCTCATTAGGTCTCTATTAAAGTTTCATGCTCATTACCTTTGTGTGATGTTAATAATTTTGTGCTTAATGAACTTTTACAGAAACTAAAATGTCCTTTAATATTCAGGACGAGGACGAAGACGAGCAACATGATGATGAAAGAACAGCAGGGAGTCAGAGACGATCAGGAAGATGATGAGCTTTGTCCTCTGTGTGTGTGTGTGTGTGTGTGTGTGTGTGTGTGTGTGTGTGTGTGTGTGTGTGTCTGAGACACTTGGTGCCAGGCACCAGTGATGAGCGTCGCTGTAATTGCTCGTAATGAGCACAAGGGCACCGAGTGTGTGTGTGTGTGTGTGTGTGTGTGATTGTGTCATAGAGTCTTTGTGTGTCAAAGATCATGTCGTGTTCAAAGAAACGATCTTTGTGTTACGACACACACACACACACACACACACACACACACACACACACACACACACACACACAGTCACATTGTCTCTCAGACTGAAGCTGCGCCATCGTCACCATGTTGGCAGGAGGAAGAGGAGGAGGAGGAGGAAGAGGAGGTGCAGTGTTGGGGCTCGTTACTCAAAAAAGTAATATATTACACATTACACATTACTCTCAAAAATAGTAATGCCTTACATTACTTGATAACTCCCTGGAGAAAGTAATTAGTTACATTACTAGCCCTGTTTTATTTTTTATTATTTTTTTATAGCCTATTACTGTAAGCTATTTCCTCTCTTTGTCCATTTCTTCTGCTACTTCAGCATGGCTTCAGCTGTGGCTTTCAGCATTCACACGCATTTTCTTCAGGAAATTTCTTTCCAGTAATTCTCACATCTTCCGGCATTTTTTGCAGTCCGACGACTAGTCCTGTATACTTTCTGCTACTTCAACAATTAAAACATCAAATTGTGCAGCTTCTTCTGGACATTCATTTTTTTTAATACTCTTTATACTTTTTTTTCAAATATTAAACTTTTTCAGATTTTTTTGTCCCATAGGAAATGCATTGGAACGGTCCTCAATATGTCAGGACAGGACACACCTGTTTGTTTGACCTGTGATGTTTGATCCTTGGAGGATTTGGACCGAAGCAGAACAGACATGACTTTAAAGGGATAATTCATCCAAAACCGCTGATGCGCGTTGCCTTCAGGGACAGTTTTTCATCAAGCAGTCTCTGTATTTCCCTCTAAAACAACTCTGTCTGGTAACATTCTGTTATCTCTCAGATAGCGTGGTGAATGTGCAGGTCACAACTTGTCCTTTAACCTTTAAGACACTTGGGAACCATTTTAATTTGTGGAAAAGAGGCAGAATATGTCTCCTTTTCCTTTAAGAAGCAAATAAGACAAAACCATGTGTGCTGTGGTCGCCCAGGTGTATCAGTCGGCCACATCCTCCTCCATCCTTCCTCCTGCTGCTGCTCTCTGCACATTCAAAACACGCGTCTGCCTGCGATAAGGAGAACAAATGTCCCTGCAGTAATGTGGCAGTAATTGAATCGACAACATGGAGAAGGTTTTATCTGGTGGTTTCCTCCAGGCCAAGCAGAGCAGCGAGGAGCCGCTGCTGCTGCCGGGGCCACGATGAGCTCTTGACCCCGGCTGCTCACTGGAGCTCGTCCTAACACACCGCACAGAGAGATGTGTCTGTGTGTGTGTGTGTGTGTGTGTTGATCCGCAGGGCATTGGAGCGTCTGAAAACATCTCGTTATAGCTATAGACAAAACACAAAACACAAAACACGCTGCAGCAAAGTCCAAGACACGCTTCCACACGGAGACGGGATCAAACCACCGGGTCAGGGCGAGGTCGGCAAGAGGTCACTGATGAGTGCTGCTGTCTGACACACACACACACACACACACACACACACACACACACACACACACACACACACACACACACACACACACACACACACACAGGGAGACCGTGTGACCTCTGAGCCCTGTCAGGTCGCTCAGCCTCAGACCTGACCGAGCTAATTACAGAGAAAAACCTCAGATGTGTCGTTCAGTGTACGACTGCAGCGGAGGAGGAGATGTCACGGCATGAAGATGATAAATAAAGAATAGAAGGACAAACAAAAGAAAACAGTGAAGGAGCAAAGATGAGTTCAAGTTTCTAGTCCAAGCTGCAGGGAATAACTTTCCCTGTAGTGCAGGTTATATTTAATAAAAAAAAAAGTGGTTAATCTCCAACAATTACCTTCTTGTAATATATTGTATGTTTGTATTAAAGCTCCATACAGTATAAAGGTAGATGTTTGTGTTAAAGCTCCATACAGTATAAAGGTAGATGTTTGTGTTAAATTAATGTCAAGGGAGTTAATCCTGGAGGGACGTCGCCATGACGGTTTATTACCAGCAGCAGAGTGGCTAATTACAACCAACCCATAACGACCATGACGAGCCAAGACGTTTAGCCTACTGTGATTTTTCTTGAATGACGTCCTCTCTGAAGGACCGCCCACTCTTCAGCTTTTTTATTGTGAACTAAGGCCCTGTTTACACGACAACGCTCACAGATTAATAAAAAAAAAATTTAATCGGGTGTGCCTTTCGTTTAGACGGCGATGGCACTTTGGTGGCTTGAAAATGCAAAAAAGTGAAACCACCATCCAGAGTGGAAATCTTCAAAACGCTCCGCCGTTGCGTCCCCATGTAAAGGGTGAAAATGCAAAAGTCTGCTCCGATTGCTACGACCTGAGGAGGGCACGGAGAGCAACGTACAGTATGCACGCAGATTCCCACCCCAAAAACGCTTGTATAAATGCGGAATAAAAAGTGAAGAAGCGACGCCACTTTTGTGTTTTCTGTTCGGATCGTTTCCGTGTCGCAGCCTGAATATATTTCACTGTTTCTAACCACTGTCCCTAGAGACGCAGGTTGACACCAGCTGTTTCACTGTCTGACACCAAACATCAACACACAGAGGGTTTGTCGACTCGACACCGTCCTGATGAAGCCTCGTGGAGCACTGACACTGATCTATGACGTTGTGTTCTCTGTCCTGACAGCTACGACAACAAACACTGACTGCTGCTTCCGTGGAGGCTCTGTCTGCTGAGTGTGTGTGTGCAGAGCAGAGCTGACACACTGTTTGCATGTGTGAGTAATTGCACGCCGCTGTGATGGAGGACGGTTTCATCTGACACGTTTAATCTGGGACAACGAGTCTCCGTCGTCTCCTCTGGGAAGTCACACTCTCCCTCTCCCAAAGATCTCCTCCTCTCCTCTCCTCTCCTCTCCTCTCCTCTCCTCTCCTCTCCTCTCCTCCCTCTGACGGGAGATAAGACAAACAGGAAATGCAGAGACAGAAAACGAGACAATCATTCCCGCCTGACGCTCAGACACAAGCGTGACTAAACGCCTCTGTTATCACCGCTGCATCTGCTTCATCTCAGCTGCTTTACATGTGCACACACACATGTCAGCCTGAACAAACCAGACGTCAAGTGACCGTGGTGGATGGATGACGGGTTTAATTGAACGGTAAACAGACAGAAGTGGATGATGCATGAGAAACAGATTCTACATGATCAGAACAGACGTCGCCGTACAAACACTAGTGAAGTAGACATATTCATTATCTTTGAAATATGGTTTCATTGCACTTGTAAGACAGTAAATCCATGTTAATTCTCATTCTAATTTCCAATGTTCGACAAAATAAACTCTGCTCGTCGTGAATTTAACTTTGAACTTTGCTCAAATGAGAGATAAACTGCAGCAGCATCTCTCTTTGTCTTCCTGCCACTCTCAAAGCATGTTTAATGATTTAATGACAGAGGTGAATTAAAATGGAAAATATGGAAATGTATTAATGTGTAGCAGTCCATAAAGCTGGTGCACAAAATAAAATCCTACACTCATGAACAGAACTGACCCTCGATGTATTTAAAATCTTATTTGAAAAAAAAAAAGTAGCCTATTTATTTTTTATAAAATAAGTTTTTTTGTTCACTCATGTTTTAATATGTTCAGGATCTATTGCTTCTCTCCCTTCTCTGTGTTCTTTTGCATCGCTGGTGTTAATTTTTCTGTAAAACAGGATTAAAGGGTTCTGAGCTGCTCAGAACAGCACCAAACGTCATCAGCAGTACAAACAGGGTCCCAGCCCATAATGCGAGGCATCAAACATCTGTTAGCTTAGCCTGGTTTCTATTGAAAAGAGACGAAAACAACTCACCCACTCTGCTCTTGCTTCTCAGCCTACGTCAATAGCGCCGCCATCTTGGTCTGGGGTTTCTGACCATATATCTACGTCTGACAAGTAGTCAGACCCGGTCGCGATATTTTTTTTCCCAGGATGGTAGGGGAAGGTCCCGCCTTCTCCGCCTCTGATTGGCTAGATGGGCTCCTTCTCCGCCTCTGATTGGCTAGAAGGGCTCTCTCATGCAGGCAGGCTGTCAGCACAATCTACCGGTGTGATAAGTGTGTGACGTCAGATTTATCGACCACAAATCACCTTAAATGTGCTCCTAGCTACTTTCTGGACAGTCATTTTGTACGAAAACCGGTTAGGCGACCATAAAATGCGATTAAGCGGCGTTATTCTCATGAGCATCCGTGAAACCGAAAGTAAGGAAACGCTCGTCGGCTCGCCCAGCATTTCCACCATTAATTAAAATAACAAAATAACGATAGAGACAAAACTATATATTTATCGAAAATGGATCCATTAACAAGTGTGGGTAGCGTAGATTCATCCACATTAACGTGAGACTTTTTTATAACCAAATAGAAACTCCTCGTTGTCCCTTTAAAAAAAATCAACGGCGGTCGAACTCGAGTCTGCCGAACCGCAGGTGAAAACGCAAACCGCTATACGCCAAGGCATCACTGACAATGTATTCTAGGTTTATACGTATTTCAGTTTACTTGCAGTACTGTTGTGAGATGACGTTTCGCGGCCAGATCAAACAACCAATCAGAGGAGAGCTCATCTAGCCAATCAGAGGCGGAGAAGGCGGGACCTTCCCCTACCATCCTGGGAAAAAAAAATATCGCGACCCGGTCAGACCCTCGTAGAACAAATTTCAGTGTATTTATGCATGTGGGTGTGTGTCTGAGTATGTAAGTGTATGTTTAATACATTAAAAAAAAAAAAAAATGTTATTGTATCATAAACATAATGCTGACATTTGTAATCAACCAAACGGCTTGAAAATCGGTTGAATATTCAGTGAGTTAAGGCGATTTGAATCGTTGATAGACCTTTGCCTCTGTTGACTAGTGCAGTACAATTTTTTTTTTTTACTAATGCAGTAAGTAGACACGGGCCGGCTTCCCCGGACCAAGATGGTTGGTGTTGGCGTATTCCAGTCAATAGAGTTGTCCCGCAGCTCAAGGATGAAAATGTGTGTATTACCAAAGTCCCTCAATATTAAAACGTCTCTGGTATTACTCCATGCAGTGCAGTCAAAGTTCCTATGTATCTTGCTTATTATCAAGTGTCCACACTCACAGGGAAATGAACGGCATTTCTAACTTTGGATATTTGCGAGAGAAAAGAATCACGTAAACAAGCGCGGGATTAGACGCGACGTGACATCACACGCGAGATCAAGGACGCCGTTCGTTGCCGGAAGAGAAGAGACTAGTGAAGCAGACATCATCACAGCAGGGACAACACAGCTGAGTTTATGCAGTTTGAGAACAACAACGATTGGTTTCATTTCGATGGGCACCACTATCAGTTTGAGAGAGTTTACTGAAGACGAGCTGAAGGAAATGGAGGAGAAAAGTGAGGGAGAGAGCTGGTGGAGTCTAAATGCTGGACCTGGGGGAATCAAGTGGTCAGTGTGGTGGTCACTGCCTGTCGGTGGCCGCTGAAACCAGATGTTTGTGCTGAAACCAGATGTTTGTGCTGCCAGTCGGCCTCGGACGTGTGTTGTCAGTGCCTGGACTCTATGCTGGACACGGAAAGTTGCTGCATAGCGTATAACTGGAGCAGAGTGGGTGAGTTGTTTTCGTCTCTTTTCAATAGAAACCAGGCAAAGCTAACAGATGTTTGATGCCTCGTATTATAAATTTTTTTTTTTATTTGTCTGTTTGTACTGTTGATGACGTTTGGTGCTGTTCTGAGCATTATTTGTGGCTGTGAGTGGCTTTTTGATCGGTTGCACAGCACTGTTTGTTATAGTGCGGTCATTGCTAAAGTTGCTACAGCTAGAGAAGCTAGCGGTTTGCAGACTTAATCTCTCGAGGGGGGGGGGGGGGGGGGGGGGGTCTAACTCGGTGTCACGGTGCGTTGGACTATGGGTTAAACTTATGCCGAAATATCCCTTTAAGAAGAGGATTGAAATGTGCAGGATGCATTTATTATAATAATTCAATATATTGGCATTTGTATTATTTTGTGAAAGTTTCCACAATGTGCTGCAGTGGTAAAATGTTAGTCAAAGTAAATGTATTAAGTGTAAGGACAGGATCCAGCTGTCCCAAACCAAAAGAGACAAAATGAAACAACTTAACAGTTTTGAAAGGGTTAAAACTTCATCTAAACTTGTCATCCGGTCCTCAAGTCTCATTGTCCTCTTGTCTGTCCTGATGACGCAGCAGTACTGCCTCTGTCTGCCGCTACTGCTGCGTCATCATCCACCTGTCAGGTATCACCTCTCCATCCTCTGTGTGTGTGTGTGTGTGTGTGTGTGTGTGTGTGTGTGTGTGTGTGTGTGTGTGTGTGTTTTTCTGAGTGTGTGTTTATTATTAGTTCCTAACGTGCCACCCGGCCGGTGCATCGCGGCTCCTTTTTCCAGGTCACCGAGTTGTTACATAATTCATCAGCTCCTCTTTCTGCAGCTTCCCAGCGCGTCCAGGTCCAGCCTCTGTAATAGAATAACACCACTTCATATTGTTTAATTAATTGTATGTAGCTACTGTATGTATCGGCCTACAGACTGTTCATGGCTGTTGTCACCTGCCCGTTGCATTTGCACTTTAGGCCCCATGCTGTTTAGTGTTTATTATTTTTTGGTTTGTACATTATTGGCACTTTTTAATCATATTTTATCTCTGCAGTAGGTCATTTTAATCTGCCCATGATATGTTACATGTTATTTGGTGTCGTGTGTTTGAATGTGGCTGCAAATCAATTTTCCCTGTTTGGAACAAATAAAGACACTTTGACTTTGACTTTGACTTATTTAAAGACCCAAACCAAACTGAACTAAACCGAACCAGCCTATACAACAACAATAACTGCGGCACAACTCATAACGCTGCTTCTTGTTTTTTGCTGCAGCGGTGCGGAGCTGCAGCTGTCTCCGCCGGCGGCTGCATGGCGTAAATAATCTGCAGACAGAGGAGGAGGAGGAGGAGGAGGAGGAGGGGGGAGGAGGGGGAGGAGGGGGAGGGGTTTACTGACATCAGCACCGCCGCTCCGCTCCGCTCAGCACCGAGCAGCCCGTCTCGTCTGTCTGTCTGTGTGTCTGTCCTCTCCTCCGGCTTCCTCCGCGGATGTCTGGGCTCCTCTCTGCGGGGTTCGGGTAGCCTAGTGCGGGAGCGGCCGTGCGTGGTGTCGGTGGAGGAGGAAGAGGAGGAAGAAGAGGAGGAAGAAGAAGAGGAAGAGTTGGTCCGTGCAGACTGGCGCAGATCGAGTTCAGACGGCGCTCAAGTTGAGATTCGCCTCGTCATGGTTGGAGCTGCGTCCTGCAGACAGCAGCTTCACCTCCTCATGCAAATGTTTGTGAAGCTTCAGGTCTGAGCTGGAGGAAGATGTTTCTGCTTCACATGTGGTGAAAGTGTGTTTTTTTCCTTCTTTTTTAATCCTGTTATTGTGGATATTCTAGTTATCTCAAGGAAATTTAAATCAAATGCAACTGGACTTTGGTTATTTGTCTATAGGAGGAAGACGTTTCACCTCTCATCCAATAAGAGGCTTCATCATCAGTTCATGTTCTTCTATTTTTTTTCCCCACATGTGAAGTTGCAGAACTCGGCTGCACAGACCAGACAGACTGAGCGGAGCTGATGCAGGAGGGGCAGCAGCCGGGGGCAAGAAGAGGAAGACGACGAAGAAGACGAAGAGGAGAAGGAGCCCACAAAAAAAAAGCCCCAAATTCTGCACTGCAGTGGATTTGGATTTCCTCAGGTGTGTGATTGTACGTGTGTGAGTGTGTGTATGCATGCATGTGTGTGTGTGAAGGCTTCCTCATTAAAATAGAAGAAGCTGCAGAAGCTTTGGGGGGCTTCGTGTTGGAGGTCAAACCGCCGGCTTCAGGGTCACACTGTGGATTTATTTTTTACGACAACGTTCAACGACGTTAATAAACCCAAAAACCTGCAGCAGCAGAGACCGGCAGCAGCTGTGGACGTCCTGAGTCTGTGGGAGCTGCCGCCGGTCCCACGGAGTCGGGTTCCACCTCAGGGATCGGATCTTTATCATCAGCAGACTCAGCAGAAAGCTCAGGTGGACTCGCCGGTTTTCCAGGTTTATCTCAGGGATTTTTGAACCGACAGCGTTTTCCATTTGGGTGAAGTTTATCTCAGTTTTCCTGGATCGGATCGGATCGGATCGGATCGGATCATCATGGCCACCGACAGCTTCCAGTACCGCGCGCTCTTCGAGTACAAGCGGGAGCGCGGCGACGACATCAGCCTGCAGCCGGGCGACCTGCTGGTCGTCCCCAAGGCCTCGCTGGCGGCGGCGGCGGCGGCGGCCGGGCTGGAGCTCCGGGACGGGGACGAGCGCAGCCCCAAAGGCTGGCTGCACGGGACCAACCAGCGCTCCAAGGACACGGGGGACTTCCCCGGGACCTTTGTGGAGTACGTCGGACCGCTGAGAGTCGGACCTCCTCCCGCCGCCGCGGCCAAGACCTGGACCAGGCCGGTCCCGCCGACCCCGGGGGGGCAACAGGCCGCCGCCATCGGCCCTCAGACTCCTGGAGGTGAGTCAGAACCGGCTGGTTGGGTTCTTCAGCTGGGTTGAACCGGGTGTCTGGTGTTGTTTGTACAAGACTTCAGACTTTTATTGTCCCTTTAGGGAAATTCTTTTTCACCAGACAGAGCAAACACATAAAACACACAGATTACAACACATTAAAGCAGAAGTAAGCAGAATGTTTGTGTCAATATAAGTCTTAAATAGTTATATCTTCCGACAGCAATCACTTCTATTGACCCCTTGCAGCTACGTCACAATTAGAACGTACGCGAGAGGCGACGCCATGACGGACGGCAGAAAGTGCTCAGTGATAATGTACTGTGTATGGGTGCCGTCCAACAATGTGGCTCGATCACTTCACACTACAACCTCACAGCATTATCACTTATTTTAAATAGAATACCTACACACCCGTTGCAATATTCTGTTTGTTTTTTTGTTATTCACCGTAGAATATCTCAGTTTTCTGTGGTTTTTCCACTGCTAAGGAGCTAACGTCAGTCAGTGCCACACTCCCCATACAGCAGCTGCTGCTGTCTTTGCTGCTGCTAACTACAGTTAACGGACCTGGAAAGTAAAACCTGGTCCGACCCGTGGGTGTTGAAGACCTGACCCGACATCTGTATAATTAGTGGTCATTCTCTGATTGAACCCGGCTGAAAAATAAAAGAAAACAGGAAGCCGTCTTCGTTGTAATCGCCGCGATCCGTCCGCCGGCGGCAACTACGTTGTGACGGTGCTATGTTTAATACGAGCGTTAGCTGTTGTTAGCCACAGCATGTAGCTCAGCTAGTTAGCTTCAACTGTGTTTACATCGACTATACACTATAGATAACTTATAATGGCATCGATAACGTCCTCGCACTGGTCCTGTTGCTCCTGTAACCCCGCTGCCAGTGGCCAGCCCCCGGTTCTTAGCTCTAAACCAGCAAGGAGTTGGTGCTTCAGACCAGTTTTAAGAACCAATAACAGGTTTTTAAGCGGTGGAAAAGCAAAGAACCGGTGCTAGTCAGGCTCTGGCTCCGAACCAGCACTGGAACCAGCTCAGTGGAAAAGGAGGGGAAACCCTACAACCACGGTATGTCACAAAACTATAACGCGCCCATTCAATTACATTGACGTTCACTGTTCTTTTGCCGTCCATCATGGCGTCCGCAGCTACCGCGAGTGGAACGTGACGTCACGTGCAAGGGGTCAATAGAGTGTTTGGTCTGAAACACGGGTCTGTCAGTCACTCTGCTCTGCTGTAATCCGAGGAGAAAACTTTCCTTGTATCCTACAACCTTTATCCAATGAGGAGAGAGAACGGCATAAAGGGGCGGTCCTCTCTGTGTGTGCAGCCAAGGGATGCGCCTGAATGTGGTGACGTAGGGACGAGGGCGGGGACTGCTAACTCCATCTGCTGACAGGAAGTTAGACAAAACCACCGGATCACTTACTTCTGCTTTAAAAGAGAATTCCGGTCATTTTTGACGCCTAAATCGTTGTCCTGATGGTCACCCAGTGAAAAAATAAACGGTCGGAGACATTTTTGACATTACCACTGCACTGCTCCACCGTTTATTTTAGTAAAGAAATCATCCCAACAAGGAAAAAGTGTTAGTTTCTGTGGCGGGGAGAGCAAGCGCTCTGTGATGGGATAGTAATGTCTCTCCAGGATGTTTCAGAGTTCGGCTATCTGAGGTGAGTGGCTACATTAAGGAAGGATGGAGGAGGGGAACAGGACAACAGGAGGGTTAAAACTGTCTGTTATTTCCACTGCATCTCTGTTGATGAGGATGGGGGCGGCTGACTACCAGTTCTTTAGTTTTAGTGACGTTGAGATGGAGATAGTTGTCCTTTCCCCACTAAATGGTGTTGTGATGGTCCTGAACAGAGTTATTGTCTGTAAGCAGAGCAAAGATGGCCGTGTCTTCTGAGTATCTGAGGATGTGTTGCTGGGTGATGGGCTGGTGCAGAGGGATGGACAGAAACGAAACGTCCAACTTGTTTTTATTTGGTTCTGTCTCATTGAATCAATCAGATTGTTAAGCTGACGATGCACAAACTGCTGTATGTGTGTGTGTGTGTGTGTGTGTGTGTGTGTGTGTGTGTGTGTTATAGTGGTTTGTCTCGTCAGGCTGTGTTGGTGCCTTGGGGGTCGTTTCACCACGTGTGCGACATGAACGCTGCAGTCTGTCACTTATTTAGATTTATGTACATGTTACTAAAAACCCTCCGTTTGGGAGCGTGAAGCTGAAGCTCCATGAAACCTCAGAGTTCTGGTTCCACCAGTGTCTCTTTGTTCATGTGTCAGTGCTGAAGTCATTTGTACCAAAACTCAGTTTGTTGCCTGATTGGTGGGTCCAGGAGTTTCGTACATCACTTCCTGTCACTTTGCAACAGCGATTTTTGGGCCCCGAGGTCTTGATCGATGTCGATTAGTTGGGTTTAGGGCTGATACTGGCAGAAGGTATCAATACATGACATCAGGGAAGGGTTTGATCTATGGGGCCTTCATGGAGTTGGTGCAGTCTGGTCCAAAAAAATCGAATACAAAACCAAAACAAACTAAGTCCGTGGTCCGACCCGAGTTATTTATTCTCTATGTTTTCAACCACATTTATTTAGAAGAAGTTGAATCGGTGCTGATTAAACTCTTTCCTTCTATTCTTACTCTTAAATCTGAACTCTCCAGGTGTGGTGTCTCCTCCTCTGTGTCTCTAACCCTCCTCTCCTCCATGTGCATCTGTTTCCAACAACGAAACCGGTGAGAAATCAATCCATGGAGCGGTGGATAAGGTTATTTATCATATACGACAGTGGTTCTCAAACCTTTTTACATCAAGGACCCTAAATTGACACAAATTAGACCACGGACCCCCATTGGACAACATTTGGAAGCAAACACTAGAAATACAAAAATATATTTGTTGTGAGACTGAAGAGCTTTACTTTCTTAGTCAATGTACGTTTAGATTAGGGCCAGTGGCATGCAGAGACTCTGATCTTACAAGGTTGGTTTTCAGCCAAGAGACGGAACTAGTTACTAGTCATTGATTTAACCAGAACTAGGACTCTGGAGCTTCTTCTTAAGGTAAAAAACCTGCAGAGTTCCTCTTTAAACAGTAACAACAGAACCACCGGAGAGGATTTTCATTAGGGATGTCCCGATTCAATCACGTGATCGGAAATCGGGGTCGATCACGTGGTTTCAGACTTGATCGGAATCAGGGGAGAGAGGCTGGTGACTGAGAAAGGCATCATAAGCTATTTTATTTTTGACCAAATGATCTTGTTGTGGACTTATGGATAACAGAATTAATATGATACTGTGCTAATATCATACAGTGGGAGTTTGATATCATGACATGTCTTACAATATTATATTATTGAGGTAGAGTATTATTGTGAGATTGTGATATTGTTACATCCCTAGTAGAGCACAAAGAACAGAAAAATAGTGATTGATCTACATTAAAAACTTTATTGTATTGCATTGCCAAAGTATCGTATCGGGACTCGGTATCGGCAGATAGCTACTCAAAATCAAATGACTCGGACTCGGACTCGGAGGCAGAAAAATTTGATCCCTAATTTTCATCTTTGCTGAGCAGAAGATGTTCTAAATTAAATAAAAGCCTGTCCCATATCTCTACAGTAATATAAGCCGGGTCAGTTCGGCGGGTGACTGTTGGAGAATTTATGATCCTTGTATTTGTGTTGTTTATGTTCCTGAGTGTTGATGGTGAAGCTTGGTCCTGCGACCCTTCGTGCTGCAGCGTTGACCTGTGGGAGCAGCAGATCGATTGATGGATGGATGCATGGACGCCTGTGTTTCTTATGGATTCTGCAGCTCTCACAAACACTCCTTTTCAGACGATCGGTTGAGTGATTCAGCAGCTCTTGACCGAGCCGGTGCTTCCTCCTCCTCCTGAGTGTGTGAACGTGGTGGTAGGCTACAGTACAGAGTGCAGATGGATGGATGGGTTTGTTTGATGATTTATTTACGAACAGACGGTAACGAGGACGAGGAGGAAAGGGCTCGAGCTCCAAATGTAAAAAAAAAAGGCGCTGCTGCCCCACTTCCAGAGCTATTCTGAAGGCTGCAGACTTTGATGAGGCCGTTTACAGGCCCGGGTGGTTGGTTCTGCTTCAGCTCTCTGCTCTCAGCTCTGTTTATGGCTCTTCATTTCCTAAATAGGTCAGACGATGCAGAGCAGCGTTCTCCCCTCTCCTTCCTCCGCTGCCTCAGTCTCCGCTCTCACTCTCTCTTTCTCTCTAATTGTCTGGCCGCACGTCGTCTCTTTTATTGGGAGTGGGTTCTGGTATAAATAACGTCCACGCTGCTCCGAGCTCGGCTCAATATCCGTCTCATTTCCATCTGTCCCCGCAGCTCGCTGGGCTCAGGCTCTTAGCTCTATTATTATGTGTGTTGGCCGAGCCACTCGTCCCCTCAGCCATCCATCCATCCATCCGTCAGTCCATCAGTCCATCCATCCATCCATCCATCCATCCATCCATCCATCCATCCATCCATCCATCATCCCACATAACAGCAGTGCAAGGTTGGATCTGTCCTCAATTGATTGGCTAATGATACGCTACATTCCTGCGCTCATAAGTCACTGGTAACAGGGAGGTGGAGGGGAGCTAACTGTACCAACTAAGCTAACTGCCAACTGAGCAAACTGTGGCACTAAGCTAACTGCCAACTGTGCTAACTGTGGAAACTAAGCTAACTGAACTAACTGTGGTAACTGAGCGAACTGTGGCAACTAAGCTAACTGCCAACTGTGCTAACTGTGGCAACTAAGCTAACTGAACTAACTGTGGTAACTGAGCTAACTGTGGCAACTAAGCTAACTGCCAACTGTGCTAACTGTGGCAACTAAGCTAACTGAACTAACTGTGGTAACTGAGCTAACTGTGGCAACTAAGCTAACTGCCAACTGTGCTAACTGTGGTAACTGAGCTAACTGTGGCAACTAACTAAGCTAACTGTGCTAACTGAGCTAATTGTGGTAACTGAGCTAACTGAGCTAACTGTGGTTGTCTGAGCTGGAGGAAGTTGCGATTAGCCTCTCATTGGCCGGAACAAGCCACCTGGCAGAAGTCCCTCTGAGAAAGGAAACATCAACAGGAACCACGGATATTTCGATATGACTGTAAAGATATTCAAAGCGCATGTTTACGCCATTTGCTGTCCAAGAAGGACATTCATGCCTGTTTGCTATCAGCAACAGCAAAAGTTTTATCTATCAAGCTTGGCCCATCGTCTGCAGTGAGCTGGCGAGGCTAACGCCGACCTTTCTTCTCTGGAGAAAGGTCTGGTGAACGGGACTAACTGTGCTAACTGAGCTAAATGAGCTAATGATGCTAACTGAGCTAATGATGCTAACTGTGCTAACAGAGCTAACCATGCTAACTGTGGCAACTGAGTAGGGTTGCCAACCGTCCCGGATTGAGCGCCCTCCAATCACAGCCCTCCCTTTGCATGCGTGACGTGATGTGCAAGCCTATATTTTGTTGGCGCATGCAGAAGCGCCAACTCCTCAAAAAAAAAAGAAAGAGCAGCAGAGACAGAGAGACAGAACTCAGGTGAGCCCAGAGCAACAGAGACAGACAAGGAGGGACAAACAGACAAAGATGTACACACTACATAGCCTACTTGACTGGCGCTTTGCACAGAATACTCCGGTATTTTGTTGCGACTCTGACGTAATTCCCGAGAGGCTGCCTCTGTATGTATACAGTGGCAGCAGACGTCGGAGCAGCGTTGCCTCTGCTCACAAAATGCCGAAGCGCAAGTGTAGCTTTACCAGGGTCAGACTGGACATCTGTGTGTTCTGGAGAAGAACGGCCGGTAGCCCAGGACAGCCGGCGGCTGTCTCGTAGTCACTGTTTTCCTTTTCTTTTCTTTTTTTCTAAATACCCGACAGCCGTGTCTGTGATCAGGGCCGGCCCAAGCCTCCATGGGGCCCTAAGCTAATAGCCTCTATTATTGCCAGTAATACTGATTATTGATCATTTACACACCTAGCTACTACAAACTAATTAAATTTTTTCTAATCTGTCGTTACGGATCATCATCGAATGTTTTTAGCCATCTATGGTGTTTAATCTGAAATTATATCAAATTCAGCCAAAAGTGCAGCCTGGGGTTATTCGAAGTGATGTAGGCCTAGTACAAAATGTCATATGTGCCTACTAAAAGTAACAAAATAAACCAATAGCCAATGCATTTGCTGTAAACATGTCATCATTTGTTTTGGGTTTTAACCCCCCCCCCCAGGTCGACTGTCCTCTTTTTTGGAAATCAAAATATGGTCACTTGAGCAGCTCAGTTTCCTCTCTGTGGCCAGGTGATATAATCAGGTGTGATACCGTCTCTTTCTATCGGGGCTTTTTGCACTAATCGTTGTGTAACGCCGTCTGACACTGTGCGGTTGTGAACCCCCCCCAGAGGAGCGCTGCTGTTTGTCGGCTCCGTGCTCCGTTAATTATGACGGGAAGCTAATGAATCCCTGATGCGAGGATAAAGGCGTGGAGGTTCATGATCACACACACACACACACACACACACACACACACACACACACACACACACACACACACACACACACACACACACACACACACACACACACACACACACCGGGCCTTTTATCCGTCTCATGTAAACCAGGGAGGTAATTAGGTGAGAACCAGAGGACGAGACGCCGTCGCTGGGGCGGCATGGTGGCACAGTGGGCAGCACTGGATCTGGATCGGGGTTTGATTCCCGGGCCCTGGGGCCTTTCTGTGCAGATGGACACTGTCTAATTAAAGCTGGAAGTTAATTAACTCAGAGAGTAGACTTCTACAGTACGGTGGCCCTGAAGGCTCAAACCTGAACGTCCAGTCCTAACCTCTCTCTCTCTGAAGATAAAGGCTGTTTTTGAAACTGCATATTACTGCCTACTACATACTGCATTAGTAGGCTATGTACTGTATACTGCTGACTGAATGTGGGATTCAGTATGCTACGTTCACACTGCAGTATACAATACTATACAAGTTTCCCAGAATGCACTTCGCGGCAACCAGCAGTGGTAGCTGTAAAACAGGTGAAAAGCTGTTTTATTTCCCGCTCTATAGCGCTGTTATTATGTAACTTTATTAAGTTTTAAATAATATTTTTTCATGCGAGAAAGTAACTGTTAAGATCCCAAATATACGGCCAGTTTATCCAAATGACGGCTGTTTAGAAGTTTGCTCCGATGTTTTTCGGAGAAGTGAAGCTCCGTAACGACCGCGACATCACAGAGGCAGCAGCCGGTCTGCAGAGCTGCTCGGCCGGCCAACCTCCATCATCATCCTGGGGGGAGAAAACGATCACTAATTAACTTTTTAGAGGTTTACCACCGGCTGGTTAAATTATTTTTAGGAGATAAATGTTGGTCTCAGTGATGAAATCTAACAATTGTGGCAGTCGCATTAGTTAGTTTGAATGAAAAGTGAAGCTTCCTGTGTGTATTGGACAGAAGAGCAGCGCTTAATGCAGACTGATGTGTTTATTGTAAAACATTTATTTATTTTTGTAAATGTGGTTATTTCTGTACATACAGAGCCCCGAGGCAGCGCTGCTCTTCTGTCCAATACACACAGGAAGCTTCACTTTACATTCAAACAAACTAATGCGACTGCCACAATTGTTACATTTCATCAATGAGACCAACATTTATCTCGGTAAACCTAAAGTTAATTAGCGATCGTTTTCTGTATGTGTATTAGACAGAAGAGCAGTGCTGCCTCGGGGCTCTGGAGCCTACCACCACATTTACATCAATAAATAAATGTTTTACAATGAACCGATCAGTCTGCATTAAGTTTTATTTTATTAAGTTATATAACATGGTTACGGTCTACGGCAAATATATTTCAGTACTCTAAACCGTCTTTGGTTACGGTTAGACGCAATGTAGACTGGTCAGATACTGAACTGGAGATATTTTCCGAATCAGTACAACATCCGGGAATTTTTCGCATACTGCAGATTTTGCTTTTGTTTGCATACTGCATACTGCATTTTGGCCAAATCAGTACGTACTAGCAGTATAGTATGAGGTTTTGAATGCAGCCAAAGTGTCTATAGTGTGTGTGTGTGTGTGTGTGTGTGTTGTTGCGTAGACAAACTGGAGCCGTGAACTCAACTGATGTTCATGATGTGGATGTGAATATGAATCACAGAGGAGGCCAGAGAGCAGCTCATTACCTGCTGACACACACACACACACACACACACACACACACACACACACACACTCTGACATATCAAACACAGGCGAGTCGATAGCAATCAGAGTTTTTAATTGAGCGTCTCCTCGTCTTCAGAGCTGCGCCGTTGGAGAGCGAGGCGGCGGGCGGGCGGGCGATCGATGTGATCGAGAGGGTGATGAAACGACCGGGAGATCAAACACAATCTGTGTGTGTAGAAATACGGAGAGGAACAGCATGAAACACACACACACACAGACATACACAGCAGTAATTGGGATCCTGACAGAGCAGCTGTGTGGAAATGTGTGTGTGTTCACTGAGGTGTTTGTGTGTATTTGTGTGTGTGTGTGTGTATTTGTGTGTGTGTGTGTGTGTGTGTGTGTGTGTGTGTGTGACGGGCTGTGATGAGCTCTGCGGTGAGTTCAGGTGGATCGATGAGCGCAGCCTCAGCACCACGAGCTAACTGAGCTAAACGGCCTCATTTGTAGATTTATGTTGAGCTCCGACAACGGCTCTTTGTTTACACTGTGTGTGTGTGTGTGTGTGTGTGTGTGTGTGTGTGTGTGTGTGTGTGTGTGTGTGTGTGTGTGTGTGTATAAATGCTGATGGAGTTGAACTGAGTCCCTGGGGAATAAAACATCTTGAGAAATGTAACTGTTAGACTCCATTTGGATGTTTCTTTGGAGCAAAGTGGATGAAATTAACTATTTATATATAAATGTGATATTAACATGCATAGAACAACGTCATAATTAACGTAATAATGTCATAATTAAAATATATTTAATAATGTTATATTAACAAATATACTCTATAATAATGTAATGATTAACAGTTTATTCTTGAATGTTTGAAATGTAGAAATGAAACCAACTAAATTAAAGTTTATTAGAAAACAACTGTCACATAATCAGAAAATGAAATGAAAATGTAAATGAAAACTAAACAGTGTGAAGCAGCAAAATAGATAATGGATAGACTCTATAAAACCTCATGGATAATGGTTATAATCAACAGATATGTTATAATTAACAGATATATAATAATGTTATTCATAACAGTTTAATGTTTGAAATGAAGAAATGAAACAAACAGAATTAAACTGTCACACAATCAAATAGAAACAGAACCAAAACAAATGGTGAAAATGTAAATGAAAACTAAACGGTGTGAAGCAGCTCAATAGATAATCAATAGGCAGCACACACACACACACACTCACACTCACACACACTGAACTCCTTGAACTCGTGTCCTGTTGCCGTCGGTTTCTGTTGTGACACTCGTTGGATAAACAAACACATTTAGAACGACCTCATGAACTCATGTGTGTGATGTCAGAGCGGCGTTCGATTCCCATCGTTCCTCTCAGAGTTGATGATGAAATGGTTTTAACAACAGAGACGCAGCGTTGAAACCTGGTTCAACCGACATATAACTACTGAACTGAGACCATTGTACTTTGTATCTTGTAGGTAAATTCATGCAAAACCACTGATGCGTGTTGCCTTCAGGGACAGTTTTTCATCATCAGTCTCTGCATTTCCCTCTAAAACAACTCTGTGTGGTAACGTTGTGTTATTATCTCATAGCGTGGTGAATGTGCAGCTCACAACTTGTCCACCAGAGCGTTGTGGAGTTGTTGGATTGTGTATTTGATGAGTTTGATGAGGAAAACCAAAGAAATCCCATAATGAGCCTCTGTAGCGTAGCTCTGAGCAGCTCACGGCTCTGCTCCGCCGTTCTAAAAATAGCTTGCACCGACAATTAAAGGTAACGAACCTACTGCTATGACTATAGGGATTATGGCAATGGGCCAGTTTGACAAAATGTTGAACTATCCCTTTCATGTTAAACTTGAGGTAAATTATATTCGATAACACCTGAGAGGTTTTGAGACAGAAGTTGGCTTTTATTTTGTAGGAACCAGGTCTTATAAGTCACATCCTGTCGTATCTGTTCCTTTGTCTTTGTGTTGTTCATCTGCAGCGTCTGTAATCTGCAGTGTTGTTGTTGTTGTTGTTAGTGGAGGAGGTTCAGATTTATCGTTGCTGCTCTGAAAGTCAATTACTGAGGTCACGCCACCACACGCTGCTCGGGTTGAACTGATGAACAGAGCAAAGAGAGAGAGAGAGACAGAGAGAGAGGAGGAGGTGATGAATAAAACAGGAGCAGAGGATCCTGGGAGACGGCTGTGACCCACCTGGACCGGGCTGCTAGACTCCAGCGAGGAGGAGGAGGAGGTGGAGCAGGGGGAGGGGGAGCTCAGAGCAGAAGGAGTCTACCAGTACCAGAACCAGAACTAGGAATTGGAAACACCCCTTCAACAATAGCGATGGCCTTATAAAGCTAATGGAGATCTAAATAAATGAAATGAAATCACATCCGTCATCAGTCGTCTCTGCTGGCTTTCACATAAGCAGACGTGACCAGCTTTTGCCACAAATCCTGTATTCAACACCATGTTAACTTAATGTAAATGTGGTGATTTCTGTATGTAGGCTCCAGAGCCCCGAGGCAGCGCTGCTCCTCTGTCCAAAACACACATGAACCTTCACTTTTAAAGTAACATTGCGGAGTTTTTCGGCCTTAAAATAATGTTTCCAGACTCATTGCAATGGTAGAAAAATGGTTAACAGGATGAATGGTGCTGCTGCTGCAGCCTGAGCCGGGTCGCATCGGCTGAAACTGCACTATGTAACTTCCCTGCACGGGTACGAAACACCGCGTGTGTGTGTGTGTGTGTGTGTGTGTGTGTGCCAGTTGGGATTATCTGGTGCCAACTGAAGAGCTTTGATGTGAGTTTTTTGAAGGTTAGGGTTGTTTTGTGTCACCTGTTTGCAACATGACGTGATGCGTTCAAGGTCTGTGGGAGAATAGAGAGAGAGATGATTATAGATGTTTAATTAATGCAGCAGCTCAGAGATCAGACATGTTACAGTCCACTCCTCTCTCACCTCCTCCCCTCCTCTCTCTCTTCTCTTCCTCTCCTCCTCTCCTCTACTCTCTCCTCTCTTTCTTCTCTTCCTCTCTCTCCTCCCCTCAGTTTTTTTCCTATGAACTTAATTCAGTGTAAAGCTGAACTGTCCCTGAACTCACCACGCCATCACCAACACTCACTTGGCTCAGTTTAATACGCCCCCCCCCCCCCCCTCCTCCTCCTCCTCCCTCATCACTCTCTTTCTTGTTGTCTCAATGTCACCCCCCCCCCCCCCTCCTCCGGCCTCCTGCTGCTTTAATCCTGTTTAGATTAATATTGGATGACTTTCCCGCTCTTTTTTCACACTCGGCCATCTGTGTGTGTGTGTGTGTGTGTGTGTGTGTGTGTGTGTGTGTGTGTGTAATTCAGAGGAAATAACCTCCATCGTTATGTCAGAGTCAGAGTTCCCATGATCCTTTGCCTGTGATGTCACTGTCCGTCCCTGAGTGACAGACGGAGCAGGTCAACCTCTGTTATTGATTATGTATTTATTGATAGTTCATAGATTATCAACTGTAAATTCATCTAATATAGAAGTTTATAATCTTCTTCTGTAACATTGACAGTTACAGTTTCATTTTGGGGGTTAGTTTTAGTTGTTTTATTGTTTTATATTTTGACGTCTGATCTTCACGTCTTCACACGTCACACTCCCAGTCTCTGGTTTCCCATCATGCAGTGCGGTTCGTCTCCTCCTGGTCTATTATCTCAGTGTGTCAGTCACATCCTCTCCAGAGTTAAACTCCTCCACCTCTTCAACTTCCTTCACCTCCTGCTCCACCTCCTCCTCCTCTTCTTCCTCTTCATCCCCTCCTCTTCTTCCTCCTCCTCTTTCTCTTCCTGCTTTTCTTCCTCCTCTCCTTCCTCATCTTCATCCCCTCCTCCCCTTCTTCCTCCTCCTCTTCCTCTTCCACTTACTCCTCCTCCTCTTCCTTTTTTCTCCCCCTTCTCACCCTGCTTTTCCTTCTTTTCTTCCTCCTTCTCTTCCTCTTCATCCTCTCCTCCTCTTCTTCCTCCTCCTCTTCCTCTTCCACTTACTCCTCCTCTTCCTTTTTTCTCCTCCTTTTCACCCTCCTCTTCCTCCTCCTCTTCCTTCTTTCCTTCCTCCTACTCTTCCTCCTCCTCTCCTTCCTCCTCTTCATTCCCTCTTTTCTCCTCCTTCTCACCCTCCTCTTCCTCCTCCTCTTTATCTTCCACTTCCTCTTCTTCCTCCTCTTCCTCCTCTGTTTCACACCTCCATCTCTCTCTGTAGTTCAGTGTCATCTGACCTCATTTCTCAAGTCTCTGTCTGACTTTCCCCTCACTCTTCTCTCGTCTCTCACTCTGCTCCCCCCCCCCCCCCACACACACACACACAAAACTTACCCGAACCTCTGTTTTCTGTGTGTATGCACGTGTGTGTGTGTGTGTGTGTGTGTGTGTGTGTGTGTGTATATGTGTGTGTGTGTGTGTGTGTCACCCTGGATTATCCGACCCATGTGTCTTCCACGTCCTGCATCGCCCGCTGCGTCCATTAGAGATTCAATTATACACCGTTACACACACACACACACACACACACACACACACACACACACACACACACACACACACACACACACACACACACTGACACACACTCCTCCCCCCCCCCCCCCCCTCATTTAATAAAACACCACTTCACTTCACCGTTCGCTCTAAAACAATCTCTTCCTCATTCATCTTCTCCTCCGTCATCTCTCTCTCTCTCTCTCTCTGGATCATTCTGTTGTACATCCTGCGTTCACTCATTTATTCTTCTCATTCATCATTTCATTACTTGGTATTTAACCCCCCCCCCCCCCCCCTCCCCACCACCCCCCTCCTCCTCCTCCTCCTCCTCTTCATCCTCTGCTGCTTCTTTTGTTCACAGTTTCTTTCTCTCTCTGAGGATCCAGTCGGAGGAAAACGATCCGTTTAAAAGAAAATCTGAATTAAAACTCACTTCTTCATCCTCACTTCATCTCGTTGTCATGGCATTCGCTGCATCTTCATCCTCCTCCTCCTCTTCCTCTCTCCTCCTTCTCCTCTTCCTCCTCTCCTCCTCCTCTCTTCCTCCTCCTCTTCCTCTCTCCTCCACTTCCTCCTCCTCTTCTTCCTCCTCCCTCCTCTTCTTCCTCTTCCTCCTCTTCCTCCTCTCCTCCTCCTCTTCCTCTCTCCTCCTCCCTCCTCTTCCTCTCTCCTCCTCCTCCTCCCTCCTCTTCCTCCTCCTCTTCCTCTCTCCTCCTCCTCCCTCCTCTTCCTCTCTCCTCCTCCTCCTCCTCCTCCTCCTCCTCCTCTTCCTCCTCCTCTTCCTCTCTCCTCCTCCTCTTCCTCTTCCTCTCTCCTCCTCCTCCCTCCTCTTCCTCTCTCCTCCTCCTCCCTCCTCTTCCTCTTCCTCTCTCCTCCTCCTCCTCCTCCTCCTCTTCTTCCTCCTCCCTCATCTTCCTCCTCCTCCTCCTCCTCTTCCTCTCTCCTCTTCCTCCTCCTCCTCTCTCCTCCTCCTCCTCCTCTTCCCTCCTACCTTCATCAGTCCAGAGGGAGAGGACACACACACACGCACGCACGCACGCACGCACACACATGTGATCCTGATGGATCAGGTTGGAAACCTGTCAACCTGCAGCTCAGAGGGGAAGAGGAGGAGGAGGAGGAGGAGGAGGAGGGGAGCAGCCTCAGTGACAGCAACGTTAAATCTCTGCAAATCCTGAGCTGATTTTCTCTGAGAGGAGAGAGAGAGAGTGAGACAAAGGAACGGAGGAAGGATGGAGAGACAGAGGAGAGGAGAAGGAGGAGGAGGAGGAGGAGGGGAGAGCAGCTCATCACACAGAGCCAATCACATCAATTACTACAGAGGTGGAGGAGGGAGGGGGGGAGGGAGAGACGGAGTTTCTGCTTAGAGCGAATCTGAGAGAGAAAGAGACGAGTGATAAAGAGGAAAAGTGTCAGAGCCTGGAGAGGAGGAGGAGGAGAGGAGGAAAGGAGGAGGAGGGGAGAAGGAGGAAGAGAGGAGGAGGAGGAGGAGGAGGAGGAGGAGGAGGAGGAAGAGGAAAGAGGAGGAAGAGAAGAGGAGGAAATGAGGAGGAAGAGAGGATGAAGAGGAGGAGGAGGAAAGAGATTAGGAGAAAGAGGAAGAGAGGAGGAGGAGGAGGAGGAAAGAGGAGGAAGAGAGGATGAAGAGGAGGATAAAAGGGGGAGGAGGAAGACTGGGAAGAGAGGAGGAAGAGAGGAGGAGGAGGAGGAAGAGAGGATGAAGAGGAGGAAGAAGAGGGGAGGAGGAGGAGGAGTGAAGGAGGAAGACTAGGAAGAGAAGAGGAGGAAAGGAGGAGGAAGAGAGGATGAAGAGGAGGAGGAGGGGACGAGAAGGAGGGGGGCAGAGGAAGAGAGAGGGAGGAGGAGGAGGAAGACTAGGAAGAGAAGAGGAGTAGTAGAGGAGGAAGGGTTGAGGAAGAGTTTTCAAACTCTGAATTTTAAAACTCTCTCTCTCTTCCTGCAGCTCCACAGGAGTTATGTAACCGGCTCCTGTCCTCCCTTCATCCCCACACACACACACACACACTCACACACACACACACACACACACACACACACACACACACACACACACACACACACACACACACACACACACACACACACACACACACACACACACACACACACACACACACACACACACACAGCTGCAGCAGAGGCTCCCCCCCCAAAAAAAAAAACTTGGCTGCAGAATAAAAAGATCAAACAGAAACTGTGGCTCGATGCTGCAGCAGAGCTGGAGACAAGAAGGAGAGGGGGTTGTGTGTGTGTGTGTGTGTGTGTGTGTGTGTGTGTGTGTGTGTGTGTGTGTGTGTGTGTGTGTGTGTGTGTGTGTGTGTGTGTGTGTGTGTGATGATCAGGATTGTAGTTTATATTTAGACATGTGGAGAAAAGGAACCTGTGATTTTGTGACATTGATCCATTTGAAAAAGAGATGCTTTTATTTTGAAATTCCCCTGACAGCTGAGTGATGATGTCACCGCTGCAGATTTACACTGATGTAGAGTTTTACATTTCAATGTCTCGTTGAGCTCAGAGATAAAACTTTTTTTTTTTAATTTTTAAAAATGTATTTTCTTTAATGATGTAACAGGAAGTGATGTTACTGTAAGTCGTATTGATCATTGATTCCTGAATCATTGAACTGAGATGATGAAGAAAGTTCAGATTTAAATCCAACTCAGCCTGTTAGTCCTTAGTACACTCCTCCTCTTCCTCCTCCTCCTCCTCCTTTCTTCTTCCTCCTCTTCCTTTTCCCACCTCCTCTCCTCCTCCTCCTTTTCTTCTCTCCACCGCTTCCTCCTCCTCTTCCTTATTCTCCTCCTCCTTCTCTTTCTTTCCCCCCTCTCCTACTCTTCTTCCTCCTCCTTCACCCTTCCTCCTCATCTTCTTCCTCCTCCTCCTTATCCCCCCTCCTCTCCTCCTCCTTTTCTTCTCTCCACCGCTTCCTCCTCCTCTTCCTTATTCTCCTCCTCCTTCTCTTTCTTTCCCCCTTCTCCTACTCTTCTTCCTCCTCCTTCACCCTTCCTCCTCCTCCTCTTCTTCCTCCTCTTCTTCCTTATCCCCCCTCCTCTCCTCCTCCTCCTTTTCTTCTCTCCACTACTTCCTCCTCCTCTTCCTTATTCTCCTCCTCCTCTTCTCCTTCTCTCCCTTTCCTCCTCCTCCAGGACTTGAGTAGTTTTTTTCACCAAGTGCTTTCTTACTCTTACTCAAGTCTTACTACTTTTTACTTTTACTTGAGTAATATTATTGTAAAGTAACTATACTCTTACTTGGCTCCTCTACCGACCTCTGATGTTTTACCATTGAGTAACAACTTTTCTTCCTCTTCCTCTTCCTCTTCCACCTCTGAATGTCGCACTGCAGCATCAGGAGCTTGGTGCATGAAGGCCGACTGTGTGTGTGTGTGTGTGTGTGTGTGTGTGTGTACAATACAAAAACAAAACAAAACAAAACTGCTATCGCTGAAATCAGCTGTTCTGGAAACTAACTGCTCCAAGTTAATTAAAGTCAAGTTTATGTTTGTTTTTTTGAAGATGATTTGTTTTCAAGAAGTTGGAACACACACACACTAGCACACACACACGAACACACACTAACAGACACACACACACACACACACACACACACACGCGGAGCAGAGTTAGCATGTTGCTGCTCTTTAATTGGATCAATGAGTGGATTGATGAATGGAAGCTCTATTTATAAAAGCTGCTGATTCAGGTCCACACGTCCCACAATCCCACACTGCCTATACATGATTAACCATCAGTTTTTGCAGTGCATTGTGGGAACGCGGCCCATCACTTGTCGAACACTCAGTGTAAAGTTACGTCATAAAAACACAAAGACACTCGACAGGATCACGTCCGTCTGCAGAGAAAGTGTAATAATGATAATAATGAAGATAATAATAATAATATAATAATAATAACTAGAAAATTTCCTCTGGGAAATTCTGATTGGAGGTTTATAAACATGTTAACGAGCTCTGGCCTGATGCTCAGAGGTTACCACGGCAACTTGAGGTGGTTGTCAATGACGATAGGGGCCCCCCAGGCTGGGGCAGACAGAAACGTCAAGAAAAAGAGCGATTTTCTGCCTCTGCACTGGTCTCACATTTAGGCTTACTGTGACAAAACGGTAACTCCTATCAGAAAAAAACACAGCTCAACAGTGCTGTAAGGACTTCCTGAAAAATTTGTTGTGATGTTGGTGTTTCTACAGTAAATATTTTGGAGACACTTGCGAGTTTAAAACAGGGGTCCGTTCTGCTTCTCTCAGAAAATCTTTGTATAGAGGGTATGCACATGACGTCACGGTACTCGGAAGTCGCTGTGGAACGTCCACTGAGTGGCAAAAAGACGAGTGGCAGAGCCGCCAAAGTTTAAAAACGAGCAAGTAACGAAGCGATTTTCTCAGAGCCCATACAAGTCTGACATGTCTAGCTTTGCCAGCATGTAAAGCATGCATGACCTAACAGAGCTGCTAAACATCTTGAGGACACGTCTCACTTTGACCGAGTTACGTTCAAGAACCTGTTCTCAATGACGGAAAGTAAATTCACTGGAGCGGTCATTTTTTTCGATCGATCAGCTGTGTTTACAGTTTCAGGTGTCATAGTTATGATGTTTAGACAGATAAATTAGTTCTCTAACACATCCTACAGTTTGACTGGTCAGAGTTTTTCAGAATAAAAGCAGCTCGTGTTTTAGTGTCGGGAGTCACTGTCAGGACGACAGTAACAGCTGTAATCTTGTCCCTCTGCATAATAACAGCAGCCTGTCAGTCACTCTGCAGGTACCGCGGTCACTCTGTGTGTTACAGGAAGTGTCAGTGCAGCAGACGGTTTTGGGGAGCTGGTTGTCGATTCCTTTTGACATCAATTTGTTTTGATATAATATAATATAAGATATTTGATCCAGTTTATGAGTCCACCGCTATCCGCCAGCATGTTGAGGGACGCTTGTTTTGCCACTCAGTCCGATCGAACGGGGCGTTGCCGTGGGCAACGTGACGTAAACGCATACCCTCTATTGGAGTCAATGAGGAGCAGAGACAGACGTGGCCGCACTTAGAGGTTGCCAATTCGAATTCTGTAAGTCTCCCTGATATTTTGAGCACATGGTGAGAGACAGAACAAGTTTGTCTACAAATTTGGAAAGAATCATGTGCGTAGAGTGTAAATTGTGTCCAGGAGGAGTGTGGAAAGAGAAAAAATCAGAAAATTTTTTGGGCTCTCTCTCACTCTAACCGATGATGTCACGCACTCTGACACGAACATTCCGTGCAATACACACCCATTATAATTTCAGCATTTCTCCAAAAATGATCATGGTCATTGATCAGGGATTGATCAAAAACAATATGACCTATCAAAACGTGGAGTAATACACAAATACACAAGACTTGTGTCTTCTGTTTAAAGTTCAAATGAAGTCTCTAGGTGAAAGTATGCCAGAGCAGTAGACGTTTGTAAAACTCCAATGATTGGTCTTTTTCGCTCTTTTTTTTCCCGCCGGTCCCATTGACTTCAATGCAAAATTCATATTCTGTTGAGAAAAGTCATAGCACAGCGATCCTGATTAAACCGCACGTTTTGATGTAAACGAACGCTCAGGTCTGGCCCATGGCAGCAGGATGGACAGATGCTGCCTCCACATCTGGACCAGTTCACATAGCCTGTAGATAGACGATGCAAAGAGTGTCAGTGTGTGTAAACCAGTGAGTTATTAGTGGTTTATCTCAGACAGAGACACCTGTCACACACACACACACACACACACACACACACACACACACACACACACACACACACACACACACACACACACACACACACACACACACACACACACACACACACACACACCTGGAGGATGGAGTGTGAATGTCAGACTCGTGTTAAACATTCGTGGAAAAACGCCTGTGAAATTGTGTCTGAATGTGTGTGTGTGTGTGTGTGTGTGTGTGTGTATTTAATATGTATGTAAATCAGGTGCAGCTCCGGCCGTGGACACACACATTAATCGCAGAGACGTCGCAGCTCTGAGGCGTGTGTGTGTGTGTGTGTGTGTGTGTATGCACTATAACATGATGCCTGTTACTTGTCCTCGTATAAATGACTTTACCTCTTCTTCCTCCTCCTCTTCTTCTTCTCCCTCCTCCACCTCTTCCTCCTCCTCCTCTTCTTCTTCTCCCTCCTCCACCTCTTCCATCCTCTTCTTTCTCATCCTCCTCTTCTTCGTACTCCTCCTCCTCCACCTCTTTCTCCTCCTCTTCTTCCTCCTCCACCTCTTCCTCCTCTTCTTCTTTTTACTCTTTCTTCTCTTCCTCCTCATCCTCTTCTTCCTCATTTTCTTCTTCTTTTTACTCCTTCTTCTCTTCCTCCTCCACCTCCTCCTCCTCCTCCTCTTCTTCTTTTTACTCCGTCTTCTCTTCCTCCTCCTCCTCTTCTTCCTCATTTTCTTCTTCCTCCTTTTTCTCTTCCTACTCCTCTTCTTCTTCCTCATCCTCATCCTCTTCTTCTTCCTCCTCTTCTCCCTCTTCCTCCTCTTCCTCCATCATCTAATCTGACTTTATCACTTGACCTTTGTTCTGGTTTGAATGATTAAACATCAGTTTAATAAATAATTGAATCACTGATCAATAAACTGTGGTGATACATTATATTTTATTGATCACTGAAAACTGTTTGTACTTTACCAGTACTTATATACATACTGTATATATCATGGTGATATATTATGGGATGGCGAAGCTCCTGAGATGTTTGTGTCACATGAAACATTCAGGTTCCAGGGCTGTTTGTGTGTTTATGTGTGTGTGTGTGTTAAAGAGCAGAGAACAAAGAAGCTGCAGCCCAGAGAGAGAGGAGGAGCCTACACACACACACACACACACACACACACACATATATATACTGTACATACATACTGTACACATATATCTGTACATACGAGGAAACATTTGCATCAGCACCATTTTTAAAACACACACATCGTCCACAGAGACTCTGGTGTTTGTTTCTGCCGCCACACACACACACACACACACACACACTTCACTCTACACACATCTACAGAACAAACACACAAACGTTCATGCGTGAACATGATTTATAACCTGGATTCACCATGATAACGAAACAGGAAGTGGAGTCAATATATTATAATTATTATTATTAATGCTAAAATAACTGCATTTTTTTCTGTCAGTTAAGAATTCATTCATAAATTCATAAATGTCAACACACACACACCCTCCCTCTCTTTCTCTTCTTCTCCTGCTCTGTGTCATGTGTCACCTCAGCCTGTGTGTGAACTACAGTTCCCATGATGCTTTGCTTTGGCCCAAATTTAATGGTGCGTTCGTTACAACTCGGAAGTCTAAAAAAAAAAACGAGCTCCGAGTTGTCAGAGATGAATTGAACGGCGTCAAACTCGGAAATTACAGGTCGGAAACTCGGGCATCATTTCAGAGCTCCGACTTTCCGACTTGACGTCTGGACAACATCAAAACATGGCGGCCCTCGTCTTGAACGGTTAGAAAAAAAAAAAAAAAAAAAGTTATTTGTTGAGGTTTTAATGCATATTTTTTGTGTAGCCTATTTTTTGCAGTAGGCTACAGTATATGAAATACATTTATATTAAGCTGTGATTGACTGAAATTGTATTCCTCGTATGTAACTGAAGGGCTATGACGTTATAACGTTATATCTCCTCTTCATTTGCCTCCAAAATAAACATAATTTGCTGCTGCATATATTTTCCGTATCGGTATCAATGTTTTTTCTCTTCCGAGTTCCTGCATGATGTTGGAAGTTGGAAATTCCAACTTCCGAGTACTTTTGAACGCAGTATAAGATCTTGTCTTTGTGCAACATGCAGGCTACTGGTTGATACCTTGGACTAATTAGATGTTCCATACAGTCTTTGCTGTTTCCAGAGTTTGTTGTTTTCCAGTTTCTCCGTCCAGACAACGAGCCAATAGCATCCCTCCAAAATAAAAGCATCGATCACAAATTGATAGCCTACATATCCTCGTTTGTTACGTGCGCCTTTATTTTGAAATTCCCTCGGCTTCCCCTGTCCACACACAGAGCCGGAAAAAAAAGTTGAGTGTTGTTTACTCTGTGGAATAAATAATAATAGATCATGAAGTGATTTTAATACACTCCAGTGTTTGTCTGTGTGTGTGTGTGTGTGTGTGTGTGTGTGTGTGTGTGTGTGTGTGTGTGTGTGTGTCTTGTTGTTGAAGGTCATGGTCGTTGTGTTGAACACAAACATGTTTTCATTCAGAGCGACACACACACAAAAACTCTGACCTCCATCTGCAGCTTCCACCTCTGCAAACACACACACACACACACACACACACACACACACTTACACACACACACACACACACACACACCTCCTTATCTCTCTCCTCTTTTCTCTGAACTTCATCCATTTTTCATGCCTCTCTCTCCTGTCACACGCCGCTCGGCCGCCGTAAATATTTGATGTGTGAGGTCGACACACACACACACACACACACACACACACTGGGTTTGTGTGTTTGTAAGTGTGTGTGTGTGTGTCATTGTGGGTGGTGTGCTGGCGTGGTGGTTTGTGCTCTTGGCCCCAGGTTGAGGTTCAATTCCCGGCCCCCTGGGTGGAGTCTGCTAATGCTAATGCTAATGCTAAAGCCTGATCTGAACTTCCTGCTTCACACTGACCTTTGACCTCCAAGTCTGAGGCTCCGCCCTGTTTTGGGAGTTCTGTCTGTCTCATCTCTCCTCCTCCTCCTCTTCTTCCTCTTCCTCCTCCTCTCATGTGTTTGATGTTGGTCTCAGCAGCTTGTTAGTCTCGTCTCCTCAGGCCTGTTAACCCCTCACTCACTTTAAGACCCCCCCCCCCCCCCCCCCCTCCTCCTGCTGCATGTTTTACATGATGGAGGGATGATCATCTCTCTCTCTCTCTCTCTCTCTCTCTCTCTCTGTGTCACGTGACCTTCAGGTCGGTCTCTCAGAGCGAATAGAAGGACACTTGAGTGTTTAGTGGAAATGTTCCTTTTGAGAGCAGTAAAACTGATCTGGATGCTGCTGCAGAACGACCAACATCTGTCAGGATGCAGATGTGCTGCTGTTAATAACAACTCTGTGTGTGTGTGTGTGTGTGTTGTTTCTCACCAGCTTTATCACGATACGATGTTATAACGATTTGTTTGGAAGACGATACGATGTTTGCCGATATCACAAAGTCTGTCACAATATGATTAAGATTAATTTCAGTTGACAAGCGTTCGATCGATATGATGCGATGTCATAAAACAACCCATAAAATACCAGTTACATTTATATTAACTCACAAAAAACTAAATATGATTTGACCATTTTATATAGTGTAGACGTTAGCGCTGCATGATTTGATAAAAATGTGCGATAGCGATTAGTGGAAAATCTGTACTGTGCACGGACGAAGAGGGACACACACACCGTCCTGACATACAGCGACGCGAGCGAGGAAAAGTGATTAGAATGCGTTATCAGCCTGTCCTGACATGCCGCGAAATTGCTCGCTCTGTCTCTATCTGGACGACATTTTGTGGCGCTGTCCCGCCCCTGAACACTTCTTATTGGTTGAAAAGTTCACGCTGCTTCCTGTTGACGAGCTAGTTAGCAGAGAGAGGAGAATATGAGAGGAATAAAATTAAAAAAACACTCCAAGATGTGAAAAATGGCAACCAGGAAATGTCAGGATGCGGTGACAGACGTAGGACACAGATGTGCCATGTGAATTTCAAAATAAAGGCGTATCTCAAAGATGACGATGTGGATCGATGTATCATTAACACCTCTAACTGTTGTGTTGTCAGTGATGAAGCTGCAGCATGTTTGTGTGTCTTTGTGTTTGTGTGTTTTCTGAGGCTGCAGTGAGTTTGACCCTTCAGAGCCACCGTAGTAGACGCCATTACCATCACATACCAGGACATTTTACTCCTTCTCTTGGTTTGATGATATATACAGTATACTATGTATGTATAGGATAAATGTGCAGAAAGACGGCCGACCTGCTGGGGCAGAGTCATGTTTATTCCCCTAGCAGCAGTGTGTGTGTGTGTGTGTGTGTGTGTGTGTGTGTGTGTGTGTGTGTGTTAGTGTGTGTGTGTGTGTGTGTGCGACAGTGACCTCAGTGAGGCAGACGCTGCCCTCCATCAGGGCCGTGTATGTAGCACAAGACTTCCTGTGGCCCCGGAGTGTGTCAAGTGTCTCTGTGTGTGTTGGTATGTGTGTGTATGTGTGTATGTGTGTATGTGTGTGTATGTGTGTGTGTGTTGGTATGTGTGTGTGTGTGTAGCGAGGGTTCCCGGGGCCCAGAGGTGCTCAGGGTTAATGGATGGAGCCCGGTGCCTCCTGCTGACAGCAGGTTAATAACCAGAGAAACACACAGAGAGCAGCAGCTGGGGAGAGAGACACATCGTTTACTAGGGAGAGAGAGAGAGAGAGAGAGAGAGAGAGAGAGAGGGGGCGACTGTTCACACACTGTCAGTTTTTCCTCCTTGTTGTTCTCACTTCATCACCAGGCAGCACACACACACTTTTTACTACACTCTAATGTGTTTTCCTGCTCTACACTGCAAAAACTCAAAATCTGTCCAAGAATATTTGTCTTATTTCTTGTCAAAATGTCTCATTTCTAGTCAAAACTAATCTCTTTCCACTTAAAATAAGACTCATCACCTAAAAATCAACGTGTTTTTAGATAATTTTCACTTGTTTCAAACTCATTTTTACTTAAAATAAGTAAAAGAATCTGCCAATGTTTGTAATAAGAAAGAAAAACTTGCTCCACTATCAGATTTTTCTACTTATTTCAAGTGAAAATCTGCTTGAAAGAAGTAAAAAGTGTCTAAAAACAAGCTGCTTTTAATGTGATGAGTCTTATTTTTAGTATAATTAGATTAGTTTGACTAGAAATAAGACAAATATTCTTGGTAAGTGTTCACTTTGTTGCCATAACGACTGTTCCCGATGCACGACTTCACAGCATCAAACAAACCATGTGGTCGCTGACCTCACTGATCCGTCCTCTTTTCATCTGCTGTCAGAACTAGGTCAGAATGAATGAGTTTAAAGGGATAGTTCAACATTTAGTCAGATCCTCCTCTCACCAGAATAATCCCTA
>NC_139898.1:33538572-33668572 GCF_905171665.1 Trachurus trachurus
ATCGAACCCGAAAAACATTCAAATAATTTGTGACATTTGAGTAATTAGATGTGTATCATGTGAATAAATTATGCAATTAATCGTTTGTCTTCATTATTCTGAATGTGTATACCATTATGTCACCAAATCATTTCCAGGAGATTGGTATACAATAGTGCACACAAAATAATTAACCCAAATAACTTCAGATAAGACCAAACCCAGATAAGTATTAAGATAAATATATTTCCATACAGTAGCTTCCATTCTCCATACTTTTCCAGACCTGGAATGTATAAAATCAAATTCCATACGTTTCCATAAAGTACTTTCCATACTTTGTGTAGGAACCCTGCACCTGGTGACACACACAGACAAATACTACACCTGACTGCTAAACAAGAAGTAGTTCCAGTGTGTAGCAGCAGTTACTGTGTGTGTGTGTGTGTGTGTGTGTGTGTGTGTGTGTGTGTGTGTTGTGTGACATAACATCAGCTGATGGCTGCAGTGTGGAGGGTCGAGCTCGTTTCACTCTGAACGATTCATATAATTACAATTGATTTTGTGTGTTTTTCTGTGTGTGTGTGTGTGTGTGTGTGTGTGTGTGTGTGTGTGTGTGTGTGTGTGTGTGTGTGTTCCTCTGTAAATCACTGGATCCTGCTGTTAATTGTGATGTTGACCTTTGACCTCTGGAGAATGGAGGCCTGACTGTGCAGCTGCTGCTGTCACAGTGACCACCAAAGGAATTCTGGGTAACTTTTTACATGTTAAAGCCATAAATCAATGGATCCATGTGTCTTTGGATTATTAAACACAAAAAACAATAGAAATCTTTTTTTTATTTTTATATATATGTTGCTAAGGAGTAGATGACAGCCATATTTGTGTGTCCCTGTTGACCAGAATCACTTTTCATTGAATTTAAATCGAAAACAATTGCAATTAACCCATTTTTTTGTTAATATAATAATATTCCTGACTACTTTAACTAAAACGATACTAAAATCTGAAAAAATATATCAGTTATTTATGAAATAATAAAAATATTGGTTCAGTTCAACATCCTCATCATTGAGGAAGTGACATTATGTACTGTAATCAAGTCTAAGAAGAACAAACTGTAAAGCGATGAAAGTGTTAGCATCTTTTCTTACATATATTTCATAGTTTTTATCGTGAGATTGACATTGTCAAGCTCAACCTTTAAACTGCATCTATATAAATAAATGATATTAAACAACTATTTAAGAAAAAACTAACAAATTATGTTGAAAAATATTATAATTTCATGATTTCCTAAAGTCATGCGATGCCACATGCCTTTTGGCTAATAAGGATTTTTGGTGACTTTTAGCCAAAATCTTCACATACAACCCTGTAACAAAAAACTCTGTGAAGGGATTAAATCAGGGTTAAATTTTTTTTTTTTTTTTTTTTTTTTTTTACAAAAATCAGACGACCTAAAGTCACCCAGTTGCTAATGTTAGTTGCTTGTTATGAGCTGAATGAACCAATCAGAGAGCAGCTTTCTCCTGCTGTAGATTCAGTCAGCTGCCTGTCAGTCAGGACAGAGGGGCGGAGCCAGCAGAGGAACACCTGTCGTAGACACGCCCACTGAAACAATCCAGTATTTAAAATGTTCACCGTCTGGGACACATCAGAATAATAAAGACGTCGCTCTTCATCATATTTTACCCCTCAATTAAAACCTCTAACGGCTGGAGGTTTTAATTGAGGGGGTAGGTGGGGTGGGGGTTGGTCGGGGGGGTAATTAGATGCATAACGAATATCTGCAGTCACCAGAGGGACGAGATGAAGAATCAGCTGATGGAGGTGTGAGAGGGAGAGAGAGAGAGGAGAGAGAGCTGCTGCCCCCCCCCACTACAGAAACAGTGGACAGGGTCATGAAGCTGTGATGGAGGTCAACAGCAATCTGTCAAACCCCTCCTTCACAGCCAGGACTGTGATAAAGAGAAGAAAATAAAGAGAAGGAAATATTTCAATTAACCCTTTGCGTCAGTTCAGAACAGCGATGGAGTTGATACCGGCGTAAATGTCTTAAAAAAAACACTCAAAACAACACAACAATAATAATAAAACAATACAACACAACTTAATAGCTCGTTTTGATCGTCAAAAAGCGCCGTCAAGTGTCGGCGATGGAGCTCCAACGGCCGGTTGCAATCAGCCTTTAGAAGAGAAGCCGGTTTTGCCGGTTTGGTGGAATTTTACGTTGACGTTTCCATGGTTTTCAGTCGTTGTCATAGTTGCGGTTAAAGCATGGTTGTATTAACGCTGGCTTTTAACACGGATGTCAATTTGTGTGATAGGCTATCCATTGTTTTTAGTAGATTTTTTTGGCATTTTTGCCTTTATTTGATAGCACACAGTAGAGATAGACAGGAGAGGGGGAGGCAGAGAGAGGGGGAATGACATGCAGGAAAGGTCCGCCCGACGCGGGATTCGAACCGCCTTAACCACTGCGCCACGCACCGCCCCGTGATATCCATTGTTAAAAGCTGGTGTGATGATTCATGCGTTTTACAGATTTTCATTGAAAAAAAAAAAAGAAAATCCATTCATTTATCGCGACTACCGAAACCATGGAAACGTAAACATAAAATCCCACCAGAAGAGCAAAACCGGCTTACGTTTTTGACGTTCGGAAAAGGGTGGATAGTGTGTAGGCTACTGTACACTAAGGGCCGGATTTACTAAGATCTCAGATAGCGGGCGCTATATTGTTTGCACCCGCTATAATATTGCGAGTTTGGTTAGTGCACGCAAAACAGGTGATCTGCTAAGAGTAACCCGCTAAATGAAAACACGTGCAAACCGCAATATGTAAATGAGGGTTTTGCGTGTGTAATCGTTTCCGCCATGGAGAGACTGGACAGAGAGCTGGACGGACGAAGGGGCCAGAATGACATTTGATCCGATGCATACAATGACAGCATGTGTGTTCATCTTTCTCGCGCTCTGTTTAGATAAATAAACACAAATCGCTACAGGGCCCAACTCGTCATATAGTGACGAACAGGCAGCAGCTGCAGCGACAATCACGCACCTATAATATGTGCCGCCCATGTTCCAGTGGATTAATAGAGAGCTCAGGTGGGACACACGGATCTAAACGCTCTGACCACTGACCAATCAAAGACGGGTGAAGGCAGCGGTGACGTGTCTCAGTCCGGGACCGGGACCGAGAGACGGAGCTGAGCAGCCAGGTGAGAGGAGAGGAAAGGAGAGGAGAGGAGCGCACTGCAGGACAGACGTGCGTAACGGCGCGTAAAAGACTTTTAACACGGCTGAAAAACTGTTAGATAATTACCCAGACTTGAGGAAATGCAGAGATGTAAGATCACGGGGCTCTGACAGGTATCAAACCAATAAACGCATACGTTTTGGCAAAGTTTGGCATCAGTTAGTACATGCTTTCAGACGTGGTAAATAAAGACGCAAAAACAGCCATCGCAATCTCTTCCTGGTTTGGTAAATCACATTGCACACGCTAAATAAATCTATTTGCATCTACTCCTCCCAGTATTTTGCACGTTCTGGCTGAAACGCCCATATTTACATATTCATCAAGGCAAACATGCTAAATGGATCGCACGTGCTATTCTGCCCGTGTGAGGGACGCAATCCTCGGTGCGTCCGGTTAGTAGATCAGGTTCCACATGTGTTTGCGCGTGCAATCACGTTTGCACACGTTTTAATACACGCAAACCTTTAGTAAATCCGGCCCTTTGAGAAGTATGCAATTTGAGACACACTACAGAACATTAGCCGCTAACTGCAGCTAAAATTAGCAGCTAACAGTAGCAGCTAACATTAGCAGCTAACAGTAGCAGCTAACATTAGCAGTTGAGCTATTTGAGCGATGATTGTAATGTAGCCTAATAGACTCCAGAAGCTTGTTGAGACACATGTTTTATTGTCTGGCTCTAATTGTTTTTTTCTTTTGTGGGTGTTGAGCCAAATAAAAGTTAAACTCCACTTCATCTGGAAGTAAAAAGACAAACGATCAGATTAATGATGTTTTAATGAGTGAACAGAGACCGAGAGACCGTGTGTGTGTGTGTGGTGTGTCTTATTTTTTCTTCCATTAATGAGCTTTGTTCCAACATAAAGGACGACACGACAGATCGCCCAGAGCTGTGTGTGTGTGTGTGTGTGTGTGTGTGTGTGTGTGTGTGTGTGTGTGTGTGTGTGTGTGTGCTGGGAGCGTGTCAACAGTCCTAGTCAAATATTAATGTGAGTCAGTGCCCACAGCTCTGTTACATACAGTATCTGCTGTTTACCTCTCTGCAATTACTGTGACCATATATAGGACGCTTCAGTATAGAGGATTATACACACTCCACCAGGCAGCTGACACTTAGGCTGCTGCTGAAGTGTGTGTGTGTGTGTGTGTGTGTGTGTGTGTGTGTGTGTGTGTGTGTGTGTGTGTGTGTGTGTGTGTGTGTGTGTGTGTGTGTGTGTTAGTGTGTGTGTGGTTAGAGGATGGCACTGGGAGGAATCTGCTGATGAGTGTTTACAGGAAAACGTTGAGATTTGTGAAAGTCGGCCCATTAAAGTGCAACACAGACAGATAGATAGTTACACCCGGAGGCGATGTATGATTGTGAACACACACACACGCACACATGAACACACACTAACACACACACACACACACACACACACACACACACACACACACACACACACACACACACACACACTGATAGTACGGCAGGTTATAGAGGAATAATTTCACAGGTTGTGGTCTCTGCTCTCTAATCCTGATCTGGTGTATTTACTGAATGTGTAGACTCCTCACTCTTTGTCCTCAGTGTGTGTCTGTGTGTGTGTGTGTGTGTGTGTGTGCTCTGTAGAAAACAAACTCCACAAAGGGGCAGGTCGTCAGACACTGAGCAACTTGGATTCAGCAGTGGACACAGTTTAAAAAGAATATTTCAACATTTTGGCAAATTGGCCCATTGCCATAACCCCTATAGTCATAGCAGTAGGCTTGTTACCTTTAATTGTCGGTGCAAGCTATTTTTAGAACGGCGGAGCAGAGCTGTGAGCTGCTCAGAGCTACGCTACGGAGGCTCATTATGGGATTTCTTGGTTTCCCTCATCAAACTCATCAAATACACAATCCAACAACAGTTGTGACCTGCACATTCACCACGCTATAAGATAATAACACCACGTTACCACACAGAGTTGTTTTAGAGGGAAATACAGAGACTGTTGATGAAAAACTTTGCATGAATTTCCCTCTAAAACAACTCTGTCTGGTAACGTTGTGTTATTATCTCATAGCGTGGTAAATGAGCAGCTCACAACTTGTCCACCAGAGCGTTGTGGAGTTGTTGGATTGTGTATTTGATGAGTTTGATGAGGGAAACCAAGAAATCCCATAATGAGCCTCCGTAGCGTAGCTCTGAGCAGCTCACGGCTCTGCTCCGCCGTTCTAAAAACAACATGCACCGACAATTAAAGGTAACGAACCTACTGCTATGACTATAGGGATTATGGCAATGAGCCAATTTGTCAAAATGTTGAACTATCCCTTTAAATGATAATAATAATATTGATAATAATGATGCTTTAGTTCACATGTAGGTCTTAGACATTTTTTTTTACTTCAACTCTGAGGCCGAGTCACTTCACCCTCTGATGGAGGAGGCTGAAGCATCGCTGCCGTTTCCGTGGTAACCTGCGGTTCAAAACACACAGTGAGAACAGGGTGTAGAGTTTTTATATGATGACGGGTGTTTGCGCATTTCATGATTTAATGGCTGTGAAAAAAACATACACGCACACACACACACACACACACACACACACACACACACACACACACACACACACACACACACAGACACACACACACACACACACACACACACACACACACACACACACACACACAGACACACCCTGGCGCTGGTTCGGTTTGGCTCTGACACTTTGTTCTAGTTTGTTCTCTCTGGTTTTGGCCAATAAAAAAAGAGAGAGCGAGAGTGAGGCATGATGGGAGTTCACCAGATACGACAAGTTCAGCCAAGAGGCAAAACGCTTCGAGCTGCAGGCTGCACACACACACACAGACACACACACTCTCTCTTGTTCATTGATCTAAGTGACATAAACTTTATATTCCTGTAGGAATGCAAACACAGCAACAGATCAATAACGGCCACTCAAACGTCTCACACACACACACACACACACACACACACACACAGCAGTATTGTGATAAATAATTCAGTGTTCGTGGTCTCTGCTCAGATATTTCAAATTGGACACGTGTCCTCAGATCAGTGTGTTTGATTCCTTCATGACTTTATCTGACATTTGACTGGAACAGTAGAAGAGCGTGTGAACCGGTCCCTGTGTGGAGGAGGAGACCGTTAAGGGTCGTAGCCTGTAGCACGAAATGTGTGTAGCTGTGTAATGTGTAAACTACGGCCTGTGGTGTTTAGTGTGTAGGGCGTAGCATGTAGCATGTGTTGTCTAGCGTGTAGCATGTAGCCTGTCTTACTGTAATCTTTAGCTAGTAGTAGTGTGTTTAGAGGTGCTGATTCTCATCCCAGCTGCTTCACACTCGGCTGCAACGTGAGACTTGGAGAAGGTCTAAAGCCTTCTCCAAGTCCACAAAACACATGTGGACTGGTTGGTTAAACTCCCATGCACCCTCGAGCATCCTGCGGAGGGTGTAGAGCTGGTCCAGTGTTCCACGGCCAGGACGAAAACCGCATTGTTCCTCCTGAATCCGAGGTTCGACTGTCGGCCGAATTCTCCTCTCCAGCACCCTGGAATAGACTTTCCCCGGGAGGCTGAGGAGTGTGATCCCCCGGTAGTTGGGACACACCCTCCGGTCCCCCTTTTTGAAGAGAGGGACCACCACCCCGGTCTGCCAGTCCAGAGACTCTGTCCCCGACTGCCACGTGATGCTGCAGAGGCGTGTCAGCCACGACAGCCCCGCAACATCCAGAGACTTGAGGTACTCAGGGCGGATCTCATCCACCCCCGGTGCCTTGCCACTGAGGAGCTTCCGGACTACCTCAGTGACTTCAGCTTGGGTGGTGAATGAATCGACCTCTGAGTCCTCGGCCTCTGCTTCCTCGACGGAAGGCGTGCCAGTGGGATTGAGGAGATCCTCAAAGTATTCCTTCCACCGCCCGACGATATCCCCAGTCGAGGTCAACAGCTCCCCTCCTCCACTGTAAACAGTGTTGGCAGAGCACTGCTTCCCCCTCCTGAGGCGTCGGATGGTTTGCCAGAATTTCCTCGAGGCCAACCGGTAGTCCTCCTCCATGGCCTCCCCGAACTTTTCCCAGACCCGAGTTTTTGCTTCCGCGACCGCCCGGGCTGCCGTCCGCTTGCCCCTTGGTCGCACTGCACGCGGAAGCTTCTCGGGCGCTTGGGTGGTCGCACTGGGAGCTACTTCTCCTCCTCTCTCCGCGCTGGTCAGACATCGACTGCAGTCGTTCATACTCGTATTCACTCGGTTTTACACACACACGTCATTTTAAACATGTGTGTGTGTGTCTCGTGTGCAGACGCAACGGTCAAATATGTATAGACGGACAAGCAACAACTTAATTAATCATCATTTTATTTTGAAAATTGATTCAAATTTTCTCTCGCCTTTTTTGTGCCCGACTTCCTGTCTGGTACGATCTGGTCTATCCAGCTTGACAGACGGTGCTCTCGCGGCTCGCGTGAAAAATAGAAATGAACCGATCTGAAGCGCTGCAGGCGCGCGCACTGCGCTCCACAGCGCGAGATGTGCGACCAGGCAGACCGGTTAACATGTGCACCTATCTGAAACTGCCTCCGCTCCAGGGCGCTGCGCTTCGGTTCCGCGTCCAGTGCGACCAGGCTGTTGGCCTGCAGGTACCCGTTGGCTGCCTCGGGGGTCCCCCGAGCTAGCCAGGCTCGGTAGGACTCCTTCTTCAGCTTGAAGGCCACAGCTCCGGACGGCCGCGTCAACAATGGAAGTGGAGAACATGGTCCATTCGGAAATGGCACACCTTTTTTCAGGTTCGGAATGACGGCCCTTTTTCAGACATAACTAAGGGCTGGCATTCCGAAACATGAAAGTAAATGTTTGGAATGGCACACTTGAACCGTGTAGGGTGTAGCGTGTCCAGGTGAAGCTCCAGCATGTGTCCCTGTTAACGTGGACTGATAGGGTGTAGGGTGTAGCGTGTGGCATCTAGCATATTGGGTGTAGTGTGTAGTGTGTAGGGTGTAGCGTGTAGCATCTAGCATATTGGGTGTAGTGTGTAGTGTGTAGGGTGTAGCGTGTAGCGTGTACAGGTGGAGCTGCAGCGTGTCCCTGTTAACGTGGACTGATAGGGTGTAGTGTGTAGCATGTAGGGTGTAGCGTGTAGCATCTAGCATATAGGGTGTAGGGTGTAGGGTGTAGCGTGTAGCGTGTACAGGTGGAGCTGCAGCGTGTCCCTGGTAACGTGGACTGATAGGGTGTAGTGTGTAGCGTGTAGCATGTGGGGTGTAGCGTGTAGGGTGTAGCGTGTAGTGTGTAGGGTGTAGCGTGTCCAGGTGGAGCTGCAGCATGTCTCCCTGGTAACGTGGACTGATAGGTTGTAGTGTATAGCGTAGTGTGTAGTGTGTAGCGTGTCTAGGTGGAGCTGCAGCATGTGTCCCTGGTAACGTGGACTGATAGGGTGTATCGTGTAGCATGTGGGGTGTAGCGTGTAGCGTGTCCAGGTGGAGCTGCAGCATGTCTCCCTGGTAACGTGGACTGATAGGGTGTAGCGTGTAGTGTGTAGCATGTAGGGTGTAGTGTGTAGCATGTAGGGTGTAGGGTGTAGCATCTAGCATATAGGGTGTAGTGTGTAGGGTGTAGCGTGTAGTGTGTAGCATGTAGAGTGTAGCGTGTAGGGTGTAGCGTGTCCAGGTGGAGCTGCAGCATGTCTCCCTGGTAACGTGGACTGATGTGTTGTTTCGTGTGCAGACGCAACGGTCAAATATGTATAGACGGACAAGCAACAACTTAATTAATCATCATTTTACTTTGAAAATTGACCGGATTCTTTCGCCTTTTTTGTGCCCGACTTCCTGTCTGGTACGATCTGGTCTATCCAGCTTGACAGACGATGCTCTCGGCGCTCGCGGCTCACGTGAAAAATAGAAATGAACCGATCTGAAGGGCTGCAGGCGCGCGCACTGCGCTCCACAGCGCGAGATGTGCGACCAGGCAGACCGGTTAACATGTGCGCCTATCTGAAACTGCCTCCGCTCCAGGGCGCTGCGCTTCGGTTCCGCGTCCAGTGCGACCAGGCTGTTGGCCTGCCGGTACCCGTCGGCTGCCTCGGGGGTCCCCCGAGCTAGCCAGGCTCGGTAGGACTCCTTCTTCAGCTTGAAGGCCACAGCTCCGGACGGCCGCGTCAACAATGGAAGTGGAGAACATGGTCCAGGTGGAGCTGCAGCATGTGTCCCTGGTAACGTGGACTGATAGGGTGTAGCGTGTAGTGTGTAGCATGTAGGGTGTAGTGTGTAGCATGTAGGGTGTAGGGTGTAGCATCTAGCATATAGGGTGTAGTGTGTAGGGTGTAGCGTGTAGTGTGTAGCATGTAGAGTGTAGCGTGTAGGGTGTAGCGTGTCCAGGTGGAGCTGCAGCGTGTCTCCCTGGTAACGTGGACTGATAGGGTGTAGTGTGTAGCATGTAGGGTGTAGTGTGTAGCATGTAGTGTGTAGCGTGTCCAGGTGGAGCTGCAGCGTGTCTCCCTGGTAACGTGGACTGATGTGTTGTTGTTTCTCACTCGAAGCTTCAAACAAAGACAAAGTGCAGCAGTGATGTTCAAAGTCAGAGCTGTAATACCACATCAACATATCTCAGCAGCCGTGGAAACTCTCATCAGAGCCGAGGGAGCCGCGGACGTGATGCTTATGGAGCGTCGGCACGGTAACGATGGGAGTGGACACGGTCACAAAGTGAGACAAACGACTTGTGTTTGTTTGTGTGTGTGAGACGACGTCGCCTCAGTGTTTTTACAGCCGCGCACTTTTACTTTGAAAGTTCAATTTCCAGACAAAGGCAGATCGAGGCCGTGTTTGCACAGACGCTACACGTGCATGCATGTATGCTAATGCATGTGTGTGTGTGTGTGTGTGCCTGTGTGTGTGTGTGTGTGTGTGTGTGTGTGTGTGTGTGTGTGTGTGTGTGTGTGTGTGTGTGTGTGTGTGTGTGTGTGAGCAGTGGCCTTGTGGGTCTGGTTGTCTATCAGGAGGAGGGGAGTGTCTGTCATGGGAGATTGGTCTGGATGAGATGGAGGATCAAGGTTTCACTGGGCTCTTTACAAAAGGCTTAGCTGCTAATATGAGCAGGAGGAGGAGGAGGGTGTGTGTGTGTGTGTGTGTGTGTGTGTGTGTGTGTGTGTGTGCTGGCTGCTTAACATTCAACACACATGAAGGAGAAGAAGTAGAAGCATCAGGATCTGGACAGATGAGGAAAAGCAGCAGATGTTTGAAAGACGGACAAATAAAACCAGCACAAAGAGACGTCGTCCTGCAGCGAGACGTGATTTTATAAAGTTTTGACCTCCTGAACGTCACCTGGGTTAAAAACACTGAAACCAGAAACACTCTCATCTCAGGTTCTACAAAAACAAAAAATAAAACGACTCATAAATTAGCCTAAATTAAATACATGAGTAAATGCTATAAAGCGTCATTATATAGGCTACCTATTATTAAATTTCTTTCCTGCGATGATTTTCTACATGTTTAGTTGAATAACAACAAAATAAATGACAATAATGATGATATCATTGTTAATAATAATAATAAAACTCACATGTGTAGCCGGGTTGTGAAAGCTGCAAAATGTAAAATTTACAAAAAATAAGAGCATGTAGCCAAAAAAAAAAACGTCAAAGTGCAGTGAGTATTAAAACTCTGCTCGGCTCATGGTTGATGTAAATATTGAAAATATAGTTTTTATAATAATAGAACAAGTCGAAGACAGTGAATATTTATGAAATTTCTTATTTTACATGATGTATTTTTGATAATGTGACGTCACTTTGTAGAAATCTGTAGTTTTTCACTTTGACTTTTCTGTTTAAATTCTGTTCAAAAGGTCTAAATCTCAGTTAATAATGGAAGAGCAGCGTCATTACAAATACAGTCAGTCACATCGTTGCATGTAGTTCAGTGTTGAGTGCAACATGAAGCAGGACGGCTGCTGCAGAGCTGAGAGGACGGAGGGATGGTGGAGAGAGAGGGAACAAAGGAACAAAGAGGAGAGAGAGAGGGGAGGGCAATCATCAGGAGGAGGAAGAGGAGGAGGAGGAGGAAGAGGAGAGTTATCTGAGCGGTGGAGGAGATTGTGTCATTCCAAGTCTTCACAGCTGAAACAGGATGCAGTGGTCACGCTGCAGCAGCCACAGGGTCGTCATCCCTCTCTCCTTCTCTCCTTCTGTCCTTCTCTCTCTCTCCATCTGTCGTTCTGTCGTTACCTGTCTGTTGGTCAGAGCAGCAGACAGGTGAGGACTGAGGAGGAGAAGAAGAAGAAGAAGAAGAAGAAGTCAGGTGTAGAAGATGAGGAAGAGCAAAGAGGAGAGGAGAAATCTAACAACAAATCCAGATGAAGCTGAAACAAAGAAACAACCAATTAAAAAACAGCTCTTGACGTCACATCACTGTAATAAAATATGTTTTATTTCAGCTTAAATCTGTTATTCATGGCTTAATTTACATGTATTAAAGCAGAAGTAAGCGATCCGGTGGTTTTGGCTAATGCTGCGTTCCAGGCAGGCTTTTGAAACCATAAATTACAGCTTCAAGTCACAACTTACGACTTTGTAGCGTTCCAGGCAACCCACTCCTGTTTCTCCGACCTGTTTTACCGGTGAAAGTCACTATAACGGCCACTCGTAACTTCTGACCCGTGAACTCGTACCAGATCGAACTGGTACCACTTCACAGGTCGGAAAAACACGAGTTACGGGTTGCCTTGAACGCACCATAACAGTCCTCGTCGCTACGTCACCACATTCACGGCGCATCCCTTGGCTGCACACACAGCCCTTCATGCCGTTCTCTCTCCTCATTGGATAAAAATTGTAGGATACGAGATAAGTTTTCTCCTGGGCTCAGAGCAGAGCAGAGTGACTGACAGACCCGTGTTTCAGACCAAACACTCCATTTAAGTGATTGCTGTCGGAAGATAGAACTATTTAAGACTTATATTAACACAAATATTCCGCTTACTTCTGCTTTAACTCCATAAAACTTCTCTCTGTCCTGTTTTAACGGCCCAGGTGCTGGTGGTGGTGGGCGGGGCTTAGTTGTGACATCACAAAGTGACAGGAAGTATTATGGTGGTAGTATTAGGAACTGTATGGAGCTTTAACACAAACATCTACCTTTATTTTGAAGGAGCTTTAACACAAACATCTACCTTTATTTTGAAGGAGCTTTAACACAAACATCTACTTTTATTCTGAAGGAGCTTTAATACAAACATCTACCTTTATACTGTATGGAGCTTTAATACAAACATCTACCTTTATACTGTATGGAGCTTTAACACAAACATCTACCTTTATTTTGAAGGAGCTTTAACACAAACATCTACCTTTATTTTGAAGGAGCTTTAACACAAACATCTACCTTTATTTTGAAGGAGCTTTAACACAAACATCTACCTTTATTTTGAAGGAGCTTTAACACAAACATCTACCTTTATCCACCTTTTTCCGAACGTCAAAAACGTAAGCCGGTTTTGCTCTTCCGGTGGAATTTTATGCTTACGTTTCCATGGTTTCGGTAGTAGCAGTAAATGCATGGATTTTTTTTTTTTTTCAATGAAAATCTGTTAAACGCATGGATCATCACAGCAGCTTTTAACAATGGATATATCACAAATTGACATCCGTGTTAAAAGCCAGCGTTAATACATCCATGCTTTAACCGCAACTATGACAATGACTGAAAACCATGGAAACGTAAACGTAGGCCTACAATTCCACCAAACCTACTTCCGGTTTTGACCATAACATCTACCTTTATTTTGAAGGAGCTTTAACACAAAACATCTAACTTTATTTTGAAGGAGTTTTAACACAAACATCTACCTTTATTTTGAAGGAGTTTTAACACAAACATCTACCTTTATTTTGAAGGAGCTTTAACACAAACATCTACCTTTATTTTGAAGGAGCTTTAATACAAACATCTACCTTTATTTTGAAGGAGCTTTAACACAAACATCTACCTTTATTTTGAAGGAGCTTTAATACAAACATCTACCTTTATTTTGAAGGAGCTTTAACACAAACATCTACCTTTATTTTGAAGGAGCTTTAATACAAACATCTACCTTTATTTTGAAGGAGCTTTAACACAAACATCTACCTTTATTTTGAAGGAGCTTTAACACAAACATCTAGTTAAAGCTCCATACAGTATAAAGTTTATACTGTATGGAGCTTTAATACAAACATCTACCTTTATTTTGAAGGAGCTTTAATAGAAACCTCTCTCCTCTCTAACTCCTGCTCTTCCTCTTTATTCAGTGAGGTTTTTTTTTTTTTTTTTTTTTTCTTTATTCAGTGAGGTGATGATCCTCTGTCTTCCTCTCTGACCTCAGTGTCGTGTGGTCATTTCTGGAGTCAGCTGCCCCCTGCTGGCCGCCACTCTGTCACTGCACCTCCTCCTCCTCCTCCTCCTCCTCCTCCTGCTGCAGATCTGAGGCTTCATCTTCTCTGCAGATCAAACTTTTTCTCTAAATCTCCCGTGAACATCAAAAATAAATGAATTTCCCCGTCGTCGTCCACACAGTTTAAGTATTTGACCTAAATGTGATTTATTATACATCAAGAGAAGACGAAGTAAGAGCTGTGTGTGTGTGTGTGTGTGTGTGTGTGTGTGTGTGTGTGTGTGTGTGTTCTCAACAGAACAGAGGTTCAGGGTTTACTTCATAACATCAACTCCACTGATCAATAAATCATTACATCACACTCTGCCAATCGGAGACCATGGCCTGTTGGGACACGGCACAGGTGTGTGTGTGTGTGTGTGTGTGTGTTCATTCAGCAGGGACGGAGTGACTGTAACTATAGGAATCTCTCCTCTCCTCTCCTTTTCTTTCCTCCCCTCCTCTTCTCTCCTCTTCTTTCTTTCTCTCCTCTCTTCCTCTCTTCTCCCTATCTCTCCTCTTCTTCCTTTCTCTCCTCTCCCCATCTCTCCTCTTCTTTCTTTCTTTCTCTCCTCTCCTCCCCTCTCCTCCTCTCTCCTCTCCTCTTCTTTCTCTCCTCTCCTCTCCTCTCCTCTCCTCTCCTCTCCTCTCCTCTCCTCTCCTCTCCTCTCCTCTCCTCTCCTCTCCTCTCCTCTCCTCTCCCCATCTCTCCTCCTATCCTCTTCTCCTCTCCTCTCCTCTCCCCATCTCCCCTCCTCCTTTCTCTCCTCTCCTCTCCTCTCCTCTCTCATCTCCTCTCCTCTTCGTTCTTTCTCTCCTCTCCTTTTCTTTATTTATTTCTCTCCTCTCCTTTCTTTCTCTCATATCCTCTCCTCCTCTCTCCTCTCCTCTCCTCTCTTCTCCTCTCCTCTCCTCTCCTCCTCTATCCTCTCCTCCTCTCCTCTCCTCCTCTCCTCTCCTCTCCTCTCCTCTCCTCTCCTCTCCTCTCCTCGCCTCCTGCGGGGGGGTTTGTGAAGGACCGGACTGTTCTGGACCAGTGGGATGAGCAGCATGAATATGTGTTTCCTGCCCTGATGGTTTCTCCTGCGGTTGGCCAGTGGCGTGAGGAGGAGGACCTCCTGCTGTCTCTGAGGACCCCACAGCTGGGAGACCTGGAGTCTCTGGGGAGAAAGGAGGCGTACAACATCGTCCTGAAGGTGGCAGGCCTGCGCTCTCTGGCCGAGCTGAAGGTGTCGAGGTGGACTGAGTTTTTTGGCAGGGGCTCTTCTCCAGGAGGTTGTTGGCGGTCCCTGTACAAACCCCCCGTTGAAAAACGGACGGGCGACCTCCAGTGGAGGATTGTACATGGGGCCATAGCTACAAACAGGTATCTGGCACACCTTGATCCTAGCACGGGGGTCAGCTGCTCCTTCTGCTCCGAGACTGAGACGTTGCAACATCTGTTTGTCCAGTGTCCCAGACTGGAGCCTCTGTTCAGGCTGCTGCAGGGCTGGGTGCAGGGGTTAGGGGAGCACTTCACTTTCTGTTTATACATCTATGGGCCACGCTACTCCGCAAGGAAGAAGGCAACACACACACTCATCAACTACATCTCAGGGTTATCAAAGCTAGTCACTTGGAAAACACGTAAGAACAGGGTGAGGGGTCAGGGGTCACAGGAGGTGGTGGCTATGGTAACGGGGATGCTGGCAGCTCGGCTGAGGGTGGAGTTCAGTTTCTACAAGCTGACGGACCAGATAGAGGGGTTTGTGAAGACCTGGGCTGTGAATGGTGTTTTGTGTTCAGTCCAGGAGGACTCACTAGTCCTGAGTTTCTGAGGTTTTCTCTGTTGTTGTCTTTTGCCCTGTTGATTATGTCCTGGTTTTCTCTGTCACAACTGTGTGATTGAAGTTGACAGTGTTATGTGACATAGTATGGACTGATAATTAAAGTTTGGTTTTAAAAATCAAAAATCTCCTCGCCTCTTCTTTCTTTTCTCTCCCCTCTCCTCTCCTTTCTTTCTCTCCTCTCCTTTCTCTCCTCTCCCCATCTTTCCTCCTCTCCCCATCTCTCCTCCTCTCCTCTCCTCTCCTCTCCTCTCCTCTCCTCTCCTCTCCTCTCCTCTCCTCTCCTCTCCTCTCCTCTCCTCTCCTCTCCTCTCCTCTCCTCTCATCTCATCTCATCTCTTCTTCTTTCTTTCTCTCCTCTTCTTTCTTTCTCTCCCTCCCTCTCCTCTCCTCTCCTCTCCTCTCTTTCCTCTCCTCTCTCCTCTTTCTTTGCAGTGCAGAGCAATGGAGCGTGTTTTAATGACACAACACCTCACAAACACACACACACACACACACACACACGCACACACACACACACACACACACACACACACACACAGAGATACACAACCTGGTCCTGTAGATGTGTGTCTCTTTGTCTCTCGCTGCCACCGATGTGTGTGTGTGTTTATGGTGTGTGTGTGTCTATACGTCCTCTATAGGAGGATCAGCTGCAGAGCTTCATCACTCTTTTCCCGCCTCTTCTCTCCTCTCTCTCTCTCGCAGCGTTCTTCTCTCTTTGTCCTCTCGCTCTCTCTTTTCCTTTCTCTGTGTCCTCTCTTTTCTTTCTTTCTTTCTTTCTTTCTTTCTTTCTTTCTTTCTTTCTTTCTTTCTTTCTTTCTTTCTTTCTTTCATTCTTTCTTTCTTTCTTTCTTCCTCTTTCTTTCTTCTCATTTCTTCCTCTCTCCTCTCTTTGTTCTTGTCTTCCTTTGTCCACCATCTCTCCATCTGTCCATCCATCTCACTTCTTTCTCGTAACCTTTCCCATCATATTACAGTATGGTCCTATTTTCCTTTTTTCTCTTTGTTCTTGTCTTCTTTTTATCTCCTTTAGTGTCACTATCTCTCCATCTTTCCTGCTATTCCTCCTCTTCCTAACTTTTATTTTTATTTATTCTATACATATATATATTTTTCTTTCCCCTCTCTTTTATCATCTGTTTTGTCCTCCATTCTTTTCTCTCTCTTGTTGTTCTGGTCTTTTGTCCTCTCGCCTTTGTCCACTCTTTTTCACCTCTTACTGCTCTTTTTGTCTTCACCTTTGTCCTCTCCTCTCCTCCTCCTCTTCTTACTCTCCTCTCCTTTCTCTCCTCATCTCTCCTCCTCTCCTCTCCTCCTCCTCTTCTTTCTTTCTCTCCTCCTCTCCTCTCCTCCTTCTCTTTCTCTCCCCATCTCTCCTCTACTCTCCTCTCCTCCTTTCTTTCCCCATCTCTCCTCCTCCCCTCTCCTCCTCTTCTCCTTTCTCTCCCCATCTCTCCTCCTCCTCTTCTTTCTCTCCCCTTCTCCCTTTTCCTCCTCTCCTTTCTCTCCCCATCTCTCCTCCTCTCTCCTCTCTTCTCCTCTCCTCTCCTCTTCTTTCTTTCTCTCCTCCTCCTCTCCTTTCTCTCCCCATCTCTCCTCCTCCTCCTCCTCTCCTCCTCTTCATTTTCTCCTCTCCTCTCCTCCTTCTCTTTCTCTCCTTCCCTCTCCTATCTCTCCCCATCTATCCTCCTCCTCTTCTTTCTCTCCTCTTCTCCCTTTTCCTCCTCTCCACCTCCTTTTTCTCCTCTCCTCCTCTTCTCCTTTCTCTCCCCATCTCTCCTCCTCTTCTCCTTTCTTTCCCCATCTCTCCTCCTCCTCCTCCTCTCCCCTCCTCCTTCTCCTCCTCTCCTCCTCTCTCCTCTCCTCTCCTCCTCTCCTCCTCTCCTCCTCTCCTCTCCTCTCCTCTCCTCCTCCTCTCCTCTCCTCTCCTCTCCTCCTCTCCTCCTCTCCTCTCCTCTCCTCTCCTCTCCTCTCCTCCTCTCCTCTCCTCTCCTCCTCTCCTCCTCTCCTCTCCTCCTTCTCTCCTCCCCATCTCCTCCTCCTCTCCTCCTCTCCTCCTCCTCCTCCTCCATCTCCTCCTCCTCCTCTCCTCCTCCTCCTCCTCCATCTCCTCCTCCTCCTCTCCTCTCCTCTCCTCCTCTCCTCCTCTCCTCCTCCTCCTCCTCTCCTCTCCTCTCCTCCTCCTCCTCCTCCTCCTCTCCTCTCCTCCTCTCCTCCTCCTCCTCTCCTCCTCCTCTCCTCTCCTCCTGTCCTCCTCCTCCTCCTCTGGGTGAGATATTGCCTTTGTGATGTGTTGTGACAGTGACGTTAATGGAAGCACTGTACATTTAACGACCTATATCCCCGGAAATTCCTCTGCTGCGCACACACACACACACACACACACACACACACACACACACACACACACACACACACACACACACACACACACACACACACACACACACACACACACACACACACACACCTGAAAAGCGCAGCTCTCTCTCTCTCTACACCTGTAAACACAGCAGATATCTGTGCGCTGTTATTGTTTCCTCAACAAAAGATTAACACAATTATAGGATTCAGTGTGTGTGTGTGTGTGTGTGTGTGTGTGTGTGTGTGTGTTGTGACACAACTGTCAACAGCACAACAAAGGAGCGAGGGAACAGAACAGCTGAGCGGGCGAATGAGCGAGAGTGGGAAAGCGTAAGCGAGCAGAAAAGAGAGAGAGCGAGCGGAGGAGGAGAGGAAGGAGAGATGATGGAGGGAACAAAGGAAGCAGAGAAAACAGGAAGAAGAGATGATGAACGGAGGAGGAGAGAGAGAGGAAACACAGAGCTGCTGCTGTTTGTTTATTTTGTCATTTCACCAAATAATTAGAAAGAAAATAGAAATAAAAAAGAGATAAATGATGATGCTTTTACACCAACTGTAACATATAGATGTATATAATAATATATAACAATAAAATAAACGTTATATTTTGTTAATTAGTAGGTTTTTGTTTTTCATAAATTCATGAGTTTCTTTTTTTTTCACACATTTCAAACTCTAAAATCGGGAACTCAAAGTTTTGAACTTGAATCTCAGCACTTTGTGTTGTTGCTTTAAAGGGATAGTTCAACATTTTGGCAAATTGGCAAACATTGCCATAATCCCTGTAGTCATAGCAGTAGGTTCGTTACCTTTAATTGTGGGTGCAAGCTGTTTTTAGAACGGCGGAGCAGAGCCGTGAGCTGCTCAGAGCTACGCTACGGAGGCTCATTATGGGATTTCTTGGTTTCTCTCATCAAACTCATCAAATACACAATCCAACAACTCCACAACGCTCTGGTGGACAAGTTGTGACCTGCACATTCACCACACTATGAGATAATAACACAACGTTACCACACAGAGTTGTTTTAGAGGGAAATTCATGCAAAACCACTGATGCGCGTTGCCTTCAGGGACAGTTTTTCATCAAGCAGTCTCTGTACTTCCCTCTAAAACAACTCTGTGTGGTAACGTTCTGTTATTATCTCATAGCGTGGTGAATGTGCAGGTCACAACTTGTCCACCAGAGCGTTGTGGAGTTGTTGGATTGTGTATTTGATGAGTTTGATGAGGGATAGGGGACCTCTAATAACAGAACGTTACCAGACAGAGTTGTTTTAGAGGTAAATACAGAGACTGCTTGATCAAAAACTGTCCCTGAAGGCAACATGCATCAGCGGTTTTGCATGAATTTACCTAAAAACAGCTTGCACCGACAAAAAAAGGTAACAAACCTACTGCTATATAGACTATAGGGATTATGGCAATGGGCCAATTTGCCAAAATGTTGAACTATCCCTTTAATATCTGACCTGAGATCAGCTCAGTTTGACATTAATATTAATATAATATACACAAAGAAAACGTATCGACTATAAAACGAGCTGTAGATGCAGAGCAGAGTCGACGGCTGCATTAAAAATGGAGGAGGAGTTTATTGTACGTCGTTAATAAATGAAGAGACGAGTCATAAAATGGTGTTTGGTTGTTTTGTGTTAATTAGTAATGATAGTAATCTCTCTCTCTCTCTATGTCTCTCTCTCTATCTCTCTCTCTCTGTCTCAGGTGTGGAGGCGGAGCTTCTGTCTGACTCCGCCCCCGTGGTCGTCTGGAGACTCGTCGAATCCATCGAGAAACACGGTGAGAAAAACACCACAAGGCTGTCGTTAGCTTAGCTTAGCATAAACACTGTAAGTGAAGGGAAACTGTTAGCCTGTTGCTTTCTTATCTCACTGATGTCACCTCCTCCTCCTCCTCTTTCCTCTTCTACTCCTCTTTCTTCTCTCCCTGTTTCTCCTCTTCATCTTTCTTCTTCTCTTTTTCTTCTCATCCTCCTTTTTCATCCCCTCTTCTTTTTACTCCTCTTCCTTCTCCTCCTCTTTCCTCCTCTTTCTCCGCCTTCCTCCTCCTCCTCTTTCTTGTCTTTTTTCCTCTCCTCTTTCTCCTTCTCCTCTTCCTTCTCTCCTTGTTCCTCTCCTCCTCTTTCTCCTATTTTCTCCTCCTCCTCCTTCTCCTTGTTCCTCCTCCTCATTTCTCCTCCTCCTCCTTCTCCTTGTTTCTTTTCTCCTCTTCCTCCTTCTCCTTGTTTCTCTCCTCCTCTTTTCTCCTCTTCCTCCTTCTCCTTGTTCCTCTCCTCCTCCCCCTCTTTCTCCTCCTCCTCTTTCTCCTCTTTTCTCCTCCTCCTTCTCCTTGTTCCTCTCCTCCTCCTCTTGTCTCCTCCTCCTCCTCCTCTTTCTCCTCCTCCTCCTCCTTGTTCCTCTCCTCCTCCTCCTCCACCTCCCCTTTTCTCCTCCTTCTCCTTGTTCTCCTCCTCCTCCTCTTGTCTCCTCCTCCTCCTCCTCCTCCTCCTCCTCCTCAGGTGTGCACGGTGACTGTTTGTACCGAGCAGCTTCGGCCTCTGGACCAGTGGAGCTGAGACAGGCTCTGGACTCAGGTATGAGCTCCTCCTCCTCTACTTTATACCGTTCTCTCTCCTCATTGGATAAAGGTTGTAGGATACAAGGAAAGTTTTCTCCTGGGCTCAGAGCAGAGCAGAGTGACTGACAGACCCGTGTTTCAGACCAAACACTCTATAGAAGTGATTGCTGTCGGAAGATACAACTATTTAAGACTTATATTAACACAAATATTCACCTTACTTCTGCTTTAAGCTCCTGAACGCAGCTTTGACCCAGTAACATCTCAGTGAGTCTTTGAACGCAACATCTTCTGAACATGAAGAGAAAAACTAAAGAATTAGCAGCAACATGAGACCCAGACAGGAATCAAACCCAGAACCTTGATGCAGTGACGTTGCTGCTAACCCACTGCGCCACCGTGCCGCCCACTGCAGCGGATTCAAACAGAAACTTCATGTGTTTTCAGTCAGAAAGACAGAAGGAAGGAAGGAAAGAGAGTAATAAGGAAGGAAAGAAAGATGGAAGGATGGAAAGAAAGAGAGGAAGAAGGAAGGAAGGAAAGAAAGAGAGGAAGAAGGAAGGAAAGAAAGACAGAAGGATGGAAAGAAAGAGGGAAAAAAGGAAGGAAAGAAAGACAGAAGGATGGAAAGAAAGAGAGGAAGAGGGAAGGAAAGAAAGATGGTAGGAAACAAGGAAAGAAAGAGAAAAAGAAGGAAGGAAAGAAAGACAGAAAGAAGGAAAGAAAGGAAAGCTGATGGTGCAGATGTTTAACACAGAGAAGAAACTAAAGGACCTCCTCTCTGCTGGGCTGTGATTGGCCAGAGGAGATGACTGATGACGAGGTGTCGATCAGTCCTGATTGGACCGTTAAAGAGCTGATGAAACAAACATCGTGCGACAGACCGTGGTTATTGAATGATTATCATTATAATTATTATTATTAACTCGGCTCAACGTCGGCTGAACATCGGTTAAACGTCGGCTAAACGTCGGCCATGTGACTGGAGCTGATTAACAACGACAAACAGGTGAACAGGGAACCAATGGAGGTTCAGGATGAAACACCTGTTGCTGTCAGGAGTGTGGAGTTAATGATTATTATTACTTTTATTATTATTAAAGAGGTTCAGATCAACTAACTCCCCAAAAAACAGAAAAGAAAAGTTGTCCCAAGTTTGTTGTTTGGAGTTCAGTGTGTCGCCACCAGGGAGCGCTCTGACTCTGCTCTGAGTGAGACAGTGATGTCATCACTCACTCTCCGCTGCACGCACGCACACACACACACACACACACACACACACACACACACACACACACACACACACACACACACACACACACACACACACACACAGACACACACATTTACATCAGACACACACACTTTGGTCTCTTTCTACAAACTCACACTTCAACTTCAAGAGAAACGAGTTCAGTTCATTTGTTAGAGAGAGAGAAATGTTTGACTGTCAGAAACATGATACAGATCTGTGCTGCAGTGTGTGTGTGTGTGTGTGTGTGTGTGTGTGTGTGTGTCTGTCTGTGTGTGTGTTGTGAGTAGAGATGTGTTGTGATCGCAGGACATTCATTGGTCCAGAGTTGTTCAGGTTTTACACCGCACAGAACACATGACGTATCGACCACAACTGTGATTGTAATCCTATGGAGCTTTATTGTGAAGGAAAGAAAGAACGAAGGAAGGAAGGAAGGAAAGAGGAAAAACAGAAGGAAGGGAAGAAAGGAGGAAGGAAAGAAGGACAGAAGGAAGGAAGGAAGGAAGGAAGGAAGGAAGGAAGGAAGGAAGGAAGGAAGGAAAGAAGGAAGGAAAGAAAGAAAAAAGAAATAAGGAAAGGATGAAGGAAAGAAAGACAGGGAGAAGGAAAGAAAGAAGGAAGTAAAATAAGAAGGAAATAAGGAAACAAAGAAAGAGAGAGAAAAAAAAGGAAGACAGACAGGAAGAAGGAAAGAGACAGAAGGAATGACGGAAGGAAGGAAGAAAGGAAGAAAGGAAGAAGGAAGGGAAGGAGGAAGGAAAGGAACAAAGCTTTATCGTTTATCGTTGTGTGTTTTCTTGAGCTGAGTGTGTGAGTGTGTTGACCCCTCAGGGCCACCGTAGCTTATATATGAACGGTCAAATTAAAGACAGATCAAATGAGTTTAAAATGATGTAAAGTCATTTAAATTAAAAAAATAAAACACTGTAGTGGACTGACGACTGAACATCTTTAGATTTTAAACCTGAATAATTAAAGGTTCATGTCGCAGCGTTCAGTCAGTGTTTCTCTGAGACGAGTTTGACTCATCAAATCATCCAATTCCTGGTTTTTCCACTCAGAGTGAAACCAGCAGCAGGTATTGATCTGTTTGTTTACTCTGAAACTCCTGAGTCACAGAGCAGCACCAGCGATGTTGGAAAAAACAGATTCAAGTTATGAAACTGGGAAATTCCCTTTCATGTAACATCCAGGACACACACACACTCAGATACACACACACACACACACACACACACACACACACACACACACACACACACACACACACACACACACACACACACACACACACACTCAGATACACACACAAAGGTCACAAACTTCTTCAGTAGAAGCTCCTCCCACCTGTCCACCCCGACGTCCAATCACGGGCCACCGCACAGACCACATGACGTATCGACCACTACTGGGATTAATCCTAATAGAGCCCCAGACTGGTCCCTTGCTTTATTGTGAAGGAAGGAAAGAAAGAAGGAAGGAAAGAAAGAACGGAATAAGGAAGGAAAGAAAGAGAGAAGGAAGGAAGGAAGGAAAGAGAGGAATAAGGAAGGAAAGAAAGAGAGGAAGAAGGAAGGACAGAAAGACAGAAAGATGGAAAGGATGAAAGACAAAAGGATGGAAAGAAAGAGAGGATGATGGAAGGAAAGAAAGAAAGACAGAAGGATGGAAAGAAAGAGAGGAAGAAGGAAGGACAGAAAGACAGAAAGATGGAAAGGATGAAAGACAAAAGGATGGAAAGAAAGAGAGGATGATGGAAGGAAAGAAAGAAAGACAGAAGGATGGAAAGAAAGAGAGGAAGAGGGAAGGAAAGAAAGATAGAAGGAAGGAAACAAGGAAAGAAAGAGAAAAATAAGGAAGGAAAGAATGACAGAAAGAAAGAAAGACAAGAGGAAGGAAAGAAAGGAAAGAAAGAGAGAAAAAAGGAAGGAAAGAAAGAGAGAAAAAAGGAAGGAAAGAAAGACAGAAGGAAGGAAAGAAAGAAGGAAAGACAGACAAAGAAGGAAAGAAAGACAGAAAGAAGGAAAGGAAGAAAGAAAGAAAGAAAGAAGGAAGGATAAAAAAGGAAAGAAAGACGTGAGCTGACTTACCTTCTTCGGGTCAGCGTGGGGTCAGAGAAGTGCAGATACTCAGAGTCATTAGGTGAACAGAGTTGACATGTGGACACTCAGAGGAATTTACTGTGGAGGCTTCACACACACACACACACACACACACACACACACATACACACACATACGTATATGTTGAGACAGAAAGAGACGTGTGTGTGTGTGTGTGTGTGTGTATACATGCGTGTTTCACTTGTGTGGTGAAAAATGTAGAGAAAGTGAAAGTGGACATGCAGCCTCGTGCTTTAATCGACACGGACAGATCCTATAGAATATATATGAACGGAGGGAGCAGCGTACAGATCTGTGTTGACATGAGGCCAGAGGTCACACACACACACACACACGCACACACACACACACACACACACACATAGACACACACAGAGGGAGTGTGATGGAGGGGGGAGGTTGACGGGTGAGAAACCCTCAGGATGGACAGAGAGGAGGAGGAGGAGAGAAGGAAGAAAAGAAACATGGTCACAACATAAATAAACCTCCTGATGACACTGACTCATAATCCAGCTTGTATATTGATCTGTATTGATCGGTTTTAACACACTGAGTCTAAACTTCCTGGAAGTTTACAGTCGGTCAGAGTGAAACTCCCCCAGGTCCTAAAACCCTGCGGCTCCTGTGAACACTGACCCTGTGGAGTCACAGCTGATCAATGTTTTTTTTATAGATTCAATAGGATCAATACAACTCACTGAACATATACTGATTATGACTGGTATTGATTAATATGATTATAGATATTATATCACTGTATTTGCTGCAATGCAAATGGTGTAATTGTGTGTGATGTGATGAAGCAACAGCTGGAATATAAAACACTTTCATATCATCACAGATGTTTTCAATTCTATCTGTGTTTTTATTGATTATTTTTGATTTTTAATTAACGGAGGGCAGAAGATCAGTTGTTATTAGGGCCACGGGGCAATCGCACCAAGCAGTGGCCTCTACAGCTATGAAATAGCTGTGAAAAAATAACTGCGAACATAACTGCAAAAAATGTTGCATTGAAGTCAATGGGACAGGCGGGGGAAAAAAGAGTGAAAAAGAACAATCATTGGGAGTTTTTCAAACGTCTACTGCTCAGGCATACTTTCACCTAGAGACTTCATTTGAACATTAAACAGTAGACACAAGTCTTGTGTATTGGTGTATTAATCCACGTTTTGATAGGTCATATAGTTTTTGATCAATCACTGATCAATGACCATGATCATTTTTGGATAAATTATGAGATATAATGGGTGCACGGAATGTTCGTGTCAGAGTGCGTGACATCATCGCTTAGAGTGGGAGAAGTTGTCTGAAAACGTCTGAAACTTCTCTCTTTCCACACTCCTCCCAGACACAATTTACACTCTACACACATTATTTTTTCCAAATTTGTAGACAAACTTGTTCCGTCTCTCTCAATGTGCTCAAAATATCAGAGAGACTTACAGAATTTGAATTATCAGCCTCTGAGTACGGCCACGTCTGTCTCTGCTCCTCATTGACTCCAATACAAAGATTTTCTGAGAGAAGCAGAATGGACCCCTGTTTTAAACTCGCAAGTGTCTCCAAAATATTTACTGTAGAAACACCAAAATCACACCAAATCGTTCAGGAAGTCCTTGTGACACTCACGGCCTGTGTTTTTCTCTGATAGGAGTTACCGTTTTGTCAGAATAAGCCCAAATGTGAGACCAGTGCAGAGGCAGAAAATCGCTCTTTTTCTCCACATTTCTGTCTGCCTCAGCCTGGGGGGCCCCTATCGTCATTGGCAACCATCTCAAGTTGCCGTGGAAACCTCTGAGCCTCAGGCCAGAGCTCGTTAACTTCATAAACAATCCACTGTCTTGACCTTAAGATCGTGGGTTTGATTCCCATGTTGACAGAGATGGTAACCCGTGGTCCTATCAACATTTCCCAGAGGAAATTTTCTAGTATTGTTATAGTTATATAGTTACAGTTGGTTATAGTGGTATATTCTTATCTTAACCTGTTGCCAGCCGGACAAACTCCAAAAGCGTTTCATTCCTTTGCATGATTGTGAGTAGATGATTGGTGAATTATGGATTTTGGGTGACCTATCCCTTTAACTATTATTACTTTAGGTTGCATGGTGGTGCAGTGGTTGGCTCAGTAGTGTTCGATCCCCGGGCCTGTTCCTCGTTCTGCGGGTATGAGGTCATTGTGTCACCACAGCCCGAGGGAGGGGGGTCAGCATCACGTTGTCATAGCGACAGGGACTCGGCCTCCATCTCTGTTGTGGAATAATGTTACGTAACAGAGATGGAAACTCTCCACAGCCTCAGTGTGTGTGTGTGTTTGTGTGTGTGTGTGTGTGTGTGTGTGTGTGTGTGTGTGTGTGTGTGTGTGTGTGTGTGTGTGTGTGTGTGTGTGTGTGTGTGTGTGTGTGCGGCTCACATTGCTTTCTACAGCATTACCTCATCTAGTTGACCTCCGATTGGTACACGGCCCGGACGTTGCCATGGTGACAGCTGGCCTTTTTTCTTTCTTTTTTTTTTATAGCTGGTTGGTTCTGCTGTGCCCACACAGCAACTCTGAGTGTGTGTGTGTGTGTGTGTGTTTGTGTTTGTGTGTGTGTGGTGGTTCTTGTGTCTTTGTGGGGACCAGGTTGTTGTTGTTGTTGTGTTTTTTTTTGGAACAGAGCTGACACCTCTTTCCTGAGTATCTGTAGTTACCGTGGTAACGCTGAGTCGTCCTCAGACACAGGTGAAAACTTCTTCTTCCTCCCAGGAGTGAGGTTTATAAACCTTCAGACGTTTTGTCCTAAATGAGGACAAACTGTAGGAGACACAGTTATGGACATTTAAATGGATAGTTCAACATTTTTAGCAAATCAGCCCATCACCATAATCCCTATAGTCATAGCAGTAGGTTCGTTACATTTAATTGTCGGTGCAAGCTGTTTTTAGAACGGCGGAGCAGAGCCGTGAGCTGCTCAGAGCTACGCTACGGAGGCTCATTATGGGATTTCTTGGTTTCCCTCATCAAACTCATCAAATACACAATCCAACAACTCCACAACGCTCTGGTGGACAAGTTGTGAGCTGCACATTCACCACGCTATGAGATAATAACACAACGTTACCACACAGAGTTGTTTTAGAGGGAAATTCATGCAAAACCGCTGATGCGTGTTGCCTTCAGGGACAGTTTTTCATCATCAGTCTCTGTATTTCCCTCTAAAACAACTCTGTCTGGTAACGTTGTGTTATTATCTCATAGCGTGGTGAATGTGCAGGTCACAACTTGTCCACCAGAGCGTTGTGGAGTTGTTGGATTGTGTATTTGATGAGTTTTTGTACCGTTCACCTCCATTGTGTTCACTGAGCAGCTCACGTCTCTGCTCCGCCGATCTCAAAACAACATGCACCGATAATTAAAGGTGATGAACCTACTGCTGTGACTATAGAGGGATTATGATGGGAGGAGGATCTGACTAAATGTTGAACTGTCCCTTTAATGTGTGAATAAGTCGGCATATGGGCATTTTCATCACTGCTGCGTTTGTGTGTCTGTGTGTCAGTGTCTTGTAGATCTGTTTGTACATTTTGACCCAGTTAGAGTGTGTGTGATGATTACATGACTGCACACACACACATACACACACATTTACACACATATACACAGACACACACACACGCATACATACACATGCACACATTTACACACATACAGACACACACATATACACGCATACACTCTGTGCCAGCTCGTCAGGCTCAGTGTGGGTGTGTGTCTGTTTTGGAAACGATGACTCACGTTGGCTCAGACTGTAACACACACACACACACACACAGTCACACACACACACACACACACACACACACACACACACACACACACACACACACACACACACACACACACACACACACACACACACACACACACACACAAACACACACAGCCCGATCGCCCACACACACAATCAATAACTCCTCATTTGTGGGTGATCATTTATCAAACTTGAACAGACAGGATGAGTCGTGTTCCACTTCTCCTCCTCCCTTTCTCCTCCTCCTCGCTCTTTCTCCTCTCCTCCCTTTCTCCTCCTCTTCATCCTCCCTTTCTCCTCCTCCTCCTCCCTCTCTCCTCCCATCCAATCCATTAGCTGCTTCCCTCTCAACCAATCCACAGTCATTAAATAATCTTTTATTTCACTTCACCTCCTTCATGCTCCCTCCCTCCCTCCCTCTCTCTTCTCATCTTCTATCTCTTTTCCTCCCTCTTTTTATTCACTCATTCATCACCCCCCTCCTTCTCCCCCTCTCCTCTCCCCCTCTCCCTCCCTCCCTCTCTCTGACAGGAGCTGCTGAGTTCAGCAAAACACAAATTAAAAGCGCTTCTCTCCTCCGTCCCTCCATCCATCCTTTTTTCCCTCCACCTCCGTCCCCTCCTCCTCTCCTCCGTCCCCTCTCCTCCTCTCTTCCTCCCCTCCTCTCCTCCGTCTCCTCCTCTCCTCCCTCCCCTCCTCCTCTCCTCCTCTCCTCCTCTCCTCCATCCCCTCCTCCTCTCCTCCTCTCCTCCATCCTCTCCTCCTCCTCTCCTCCTCTCCTCTCCTCCTCTCCTCTCCTCCATCCCCTCCTCCTCTCCTCTCCTCCATCCCCTCCTCCTCTCCTCTCCTCCTCTCCTCCATCTCCTCCTCTCCTCTGTCCATCCGTCCTCTCGTCTGTCGGCCCAGCGGCCCCTGTGATTGGTCGGAGGTGATGTCATCATCTTTCTCTGGCGCCCGTCGATTTTTACAGTCAGCTGGGGAGCAAACACACACACACACACACACACACACACACACACACACACACACACACACACACACACACACACACACACACACACACACACAGAACATATACACACACATAAACACACACACACTGAGTGGATGTGAGGAGGCTGCAGACGTGTGTCAGTGTCTTCATGGAGGAATTTGGTAAAACAGGCGAAGGTGTGTGTGTGTGTGTGTGTGTGTGTGTGTGTGTGTGTGTGTGTGTCATTGCATCACTCACCTGTCCAGACCAAGACAGGTGAGCTGTGATGTCACAGACAGAGCTCCTCTTCTTCCTCTTCCTCCTCCTCCTCCCTCCTCTTCCTGCTCCTTTTCTTCCTCCTCCTCTTTCTGCTTCTCCTTCTCCTCCTCTACTTCCTGCTGCTCCTCCTCATTTTCTACCTCTTCTTCCTCTTCCTCCTCTTCCTCCTCCTCCTCCTCCTCCTCCTCCCTCTGTGGCTCTTTCCTCCTGAGATTATTTGCAATTCCCTTTTTTTTTCAATCGCCAGTGAGTCGGCCATGTTGGATCGGTAGAACAGGAGCGTTGTTGGTTCAGTCGCTGGTGGTTCTGGCTCAAATGGACCTTCATCTTCATCCCCGAGGTTTATGGTCCAGTATTTCGTACACCAGTGGTTCCCAACCTTTTTTGGCTCGTGACCCCATTTAGGCATCGTAAATGTCTGGCGACCCGGCAATCACATGGCAGCTGTCAATCAAGATTCGCCAACTCGCTGCATTTTATTTGAACTCGATTTATATTCAGGAATCTGAAAGTATAGAATACAGTTGTTTAAGATTGATTTATTTATTTATTGGTTTATTTGGATGGAACAATGCACATTAATTAATTTAGGGGCCGTGTCCACCAGAAGCGTTTTCAGCGCTCTGGGCGTCTATTTTACATTCAAACCCTATTGAGTTGGGCGCTCACAGCGCTCAGCGCCCTCAGCGGTAAAACGCCCTGGGCGCTTGCTTCTTTTTGTCGCGGCGCTCAGAGCGCTTCGAGTTGAAATCTGTTCAACTTTTAGAACAGCGCCGTGCTCGTCTGTCACTTTTCACCGCACTGACCAATCAGAATCAAGAAGGGGCGGGACATACGTTACCGACAGCAGCACAACCGGAGACGTGGCTCGGTTTATATCCTGACCCGCACTTGTATTGAAGGTAGGCCGACCTCAGGGTCCATGTCAAAAGCTGCCGCTAATGCTGTTGTGTATTTCTGACACTCGTTGTAGTGTTTACATTAAACAAGGCAGGAACACGGAAGTGTCAGAGGACTCGTTTTGTAACCTAGCAACAGCAGCATTCTGACGAGGGAGAGAGAGAGTGCTAAGCGCTGGGAAAGCAGCGCAGAGAGCGCTGTCAGAGCTGAAAGCGCGTCTGGTGGACACGGCCCCTAAATGTGCCGGATTGTAGCAGCTAGTGCTAGTTTCCATCCATTGTGTGTAGTGGTTTTATTCATATTTTTTAAAAGAATGATGATTAGTTAAAAACATTTTTTTTTCAATTAACTAGACATTTCAGACAACACCATTTGAATTCCAGGCGACCTCAAGGTTGAAAAACAGTTGTATACTCCTCTGAGGCAGCGGGTGTTGAAGTGTGGCGATCTCTGGAAGTCTGGTTCTAATGATTCTTCCAACTGCGTGGTAGAAGTTCATCATGCGTCTCAGAGGAAGCTTAGCTTAGCACTCTGTGCTTCCTCTGTGTTTGCTGGGCCTTCCCTATGGTTAATGTTGTAGTTCTCAGACCGGTCCTGAGTCCACATCTTCAAGGTCTTGAACTTGTCTCGGTCTCAGTCCAGCTGGACTCTGGATTTTTTTCTCCGGACCATTTTTCTCTCCTTTTTTTTTTTTTAACCACAAATGTGTCTGTGTCACTGTCACTTTGGTTTCTGTGATGTAATTCAGTAACTTTAGGATAATTCAAATAGTTCAACTATAGCAGTGGCTCTCAAACTCTTTTACATCAAGGACCCTAAACTGACAGAATTTAGACCACGGACCAAATGGACAAAATTTTGAAGCAAACACTAGAAATACACAAATATTTGCTCTGAGACTGAAGAACGTTACTTTTTTAGTCAATGTACGATCAAATTAGGGCCAATGGCGTACATTTTGGGAAACATTTTTGGGGAAAAAAGTAAACATTTCTAGAAAAAAGTGGTAAAAATTCTCAAAAACAAAGTTTTAAAAAAGTGGTAAGATTTCTTTATAACAAAAACAAAAAATAAAATAAAAAATTCTAGAAAAAAGTGGTAAAATTTCTAAAAAAAAAAAAGTTTGAAAGAAATTCTAGAAGAAACCAGTAAATTTCTAAAAAAAAAGTTTTTTTTTTTTAAATCTAGAAAAATGGGTACAATTTCTTTAAAAAAAAAAAAGCGCAAGTAAAACATTTCCTAGGGAAGAGAGGTAAAATTTCAAGAAAAAGATAAGTCAAGTAGCTAGTTGTACTAAAGTATCTGCTTGTGTAACCATGGTAACAACTTGGTATCACCAGTGTCAACAGTGGGAGGAGACTTCAGCAGGTTCTGTGCTGTGTTCTTCTGTTCAATACAAACTTTGTTCACATTAAATATGGTTTAGATTTTACATCAAATCATCTTTTCTTTTTTTAAGCTGAGGAGGAAAAATGTAAATATCAAGACACAGGATTATTATTATGAGGACTGGGACTGGAGACAGGGATGGTCCTGGACTTGGATTTGACTTCTTCGTCACCGTCAGACAGGAACTTGAAGCAGGTCACGGTCTCCACCTCCACGTTATCAACGACACACTGACTCTTATCTCTTCAGTCACGTTGGTTTTACCAGCAACAACTTGTAATAGTTTAGTAGGCTACTGTCTGATAATGAGCGTCTGACTCTGGATCAGTCTCAGGTCGTAGGAGGAGGAGCGTTTCCTCTGAGCTGCAGCTTTATCAGATTACAGAACACTGTCGTCATTGTGCACGGGCAGCGAATTGATTCTGTCCTTCAGATTTCCTGTGGCTCTCGTCCCAGTTCGTCCTCTCTACTCGTCTCTCTGACGGAGACGTGACGGCCTCGGACGCGGTCAGACGCCGTCCTTCACCGGGTCACCCAGCAGCAGCGCCGTTACATCCTCTGTACCTGTACGTTCTGCCTGGAGATAAAGAAGACAGACAGACAGACGCACAGTCAGCGCTGTGTCCTTAAACGCCTCGTCAGGGTCTGAGGAGCTTCACACACACAGAGACCTTGTGTTTCCTCTCCAGACTCTGCACTGCAAAAAGAAAGAGATCTTACCATGAATATTTTTCTTATTTCTTGTCAAAATGTCTCATATCTAGTCAAAACTAATCTCTTTCCACTTTAAATAAGACTCATCACCTAAAAATTTACTTGTTTTTAGATAATTTTCACTTGTTTCAAACTAATTTTCACTTGTTTCAAACTAATTTTCACTTGTTTCAAACAAATTTTCACTTGAAATAAGTAGAATAATCTGCCAGTGAAAGCAAATTTTTTGTGCTTGTAATAAGAAAGAAAAACTTGCTCCACTGTCTTATTTAAAGTGGAAATTTTGCTTGAAAGAAGTAAAAAGTGTCTAAAAACAAGCTACTTTTTATGTGACGAGTCTTATTTTGAGTATAATGAGATTTGTTTTGACTAGAAATAAGACAAATATTCTTGGTAAGATTTTGAATGTTTGCAGTGTTGTGTTTCCTCTCCAGACTCTGCACTGCAAAAACTCAAAATCTTTCCAAGAATATTTGTCTTATTTCTAGTCAAAATGTCATTTCTAGTCAAAACAAATCTCATTATACCTCAAATAAGACTCATCACATTAAAAAGCAGTTTGTTTTTTGACACTTTTTACTTCTTTCAAGCAGATTTTCACTTGAAATAAGTAGAAAAATCTGATAGTGGAGCAAGTTTTTCTTTCTTATTACAAGCACAAAAAACTTGCTTTCACTGGCAGATTTTTCTACTTATTACAAGTGAAAATTAGTTTGAAACAAGTGAAAATGATCTAAAAACAAGTGAATTTTTAGGTGATGAGTCTTATTTTAAGTGGAAAGAGATTAGTTTTGACAAGAAATGAGACAAATATTCTTGGAAATATTTTGAGTTTTTGCAGTGTGAACCTTTGGGTTGAAACTTTTGAATTACAGCATCTTGATTATCTTGTGTTTATGTGTTTATGTTCAGATTGAACTTTTTCACTGAGCTCAGGTCAGAGGAAAAAACCTGAGGCCACTGAGGAGATTCGGGATATTCACGTACGGTACACTGCAAAAACTCAAAATATTTGTCTTCTTTCTTGTCAAAATGTCTCATTTCTAGTCAAAATTAATCTCTTTCCACTTAAAATAAGACTCATCACCTAAAAATTAACTTGTTTTTAGATAATTGTCACTTGTTTCAAACAAATTTTCACTTGAAATAAGTAGAAAAATCTGCCAGTGATAAGATAAGCTTGTAATAAGAAAGAAAAACTTGCTCCACTATCAGATTTTTTCTATTTATTTCAAGTGAAAATATGCTTGAAAGAAGTAAAAAAAAAAAAAAAAAGGGTCTAAAAACAAGCTACTTTTTATGTGATGAGTCTAATTTTGAGTATAATGAGATTTGTTTTGACTAGAAATAAGACAAATATTCTTGGTAAGATATTTGAGTTTTTGCAGTGTAGTTATCATATGTCTTCATTTACTGCTCTTGTACTCCGATTTCCTGAGGCATAAAAGGCATAAAATTCATGATCAATTTAAGAAGAAATCCTGAATTCAAAGATGGAAACACAGAAGGAAATACATTTAAAAAAAGATCAAAGATCAAAGATCTGAATCTGAATCCCCGTCCATCACAACCATCAGTTCATCCTCAGTTCATCCGTCCGTCAGCTGACTGATCCGTGGACGAAGCCTGTCATTCAGACGGGTCAGTGATATGATGTAAACAGTGTGTAAGAGGAGGAAGAGGAGGGAAGAAGACGAAGACGAGGAGTGGACAGAGAGAAAAAGGATGATTGAGGATTGAAGAGACGGACGGTGACGGATCGAAGGATAAGTGACCGGAGGAAGTCGCTCCTCTGAGACCGAGATCGGAAAAATCAGCCTGAACCTGTCGATGCATCACGACCACAGACGTGAACATGAGGCGCCGATCAATAATGACCTCTGTGTGTGTGTGTGTGTGTGTGTGTGTAGACGTATGTTTTTATGCATCTATCCATCTATAGGTCACACTGGTGCAAGAGCAAACAAATGGGAGCCGAGCCTCCGACCGAGTGTGTGTTGAATATTCCTGCAACATTAGCTCAGTCGTATTACATGTTTCAGGGGTTTGAACAGGAAGTGACACACAACATGAAACGGTCCGTGTAGTTCGCAGCCATCCGTTTTTGATTTTGCAATAATAAAACAAAAAACGGAGAATTAACTGTTCCCATTTTTTCTTTGATAATACAAAACGAAAAAGGGAAAACCAATCGTTATCCATTTTCCATTATCTGTTTTAATTTGACGTGTTTGTAAATGGAAATTGGGAATTAAAAAACCTCTTTGGAAAACTCTTTTCTCTATGTCCTGTCCGTGGTCCTCTCTGTGAAGTTTTACCACAAACGAGAGGGCACGTTATTCGAGCTGTGCTTTTATTTTGAAAGGGGTCTGGCTGCAGACTCTGGGTCAGAGAGAAGAAACTACTGCAAAAACTCAAAACCTTTCCAAGAATATCTGTCTTATTTCTTGTCAAAATGTCTAATTTCTAGTCAAAACTAATCTCTTACCTCTTAAAATAAGACTCATCTCCTCCTAAAAATTAACTTGTTTTTTCAAACTAATTTTCACTTGAAATAAGTAGAAAAATCTGCCAGTGAAAGCAAGTTTTTTGTGTTTGTAATAAGAAAGAAAAACTTGATTCACTATCAGATTTTTTCTACTTATTTCAAGTGAAAATCTGCTTGAAAGAAGTAAAAAGTGTCTAAAAACAAGCTACTTTTAATGTCATGAGTCTTATTTTAAGTAAAATGAGATTTGTTTTGACTAGAAATTTGACATTTTTTACAAGAAATAAGACAAATATTTTTGGAAAGATTTTGCAGTGTAACAGGAAATAGAGAAATGAGTTTTCCACTGCGTTTTTTTAATTCCCAATCTCAATTTAGCCTACAAACACGTCAAATTAAATCAGATAATGGATAATGGATAACGATTCGTTTTCCATTTTTCGTATTGTCAAAGAAAAAACGGTAAACGGTTCATTTTCAGTTTTTTGTTTTGTTATTGCAAAACCAAAAATGGATGGCTGCAAAGTAGCTGCACAGACCATGAGACACATGTGGGCTGATGTGCAGTGGGACAGGAAGGAGGTGAGATGTGATCGAGAGAGTCGATGGAAGAGAAGGAGAGCGAGAGGAGAGGGGATTGAACTGATCCGGGGATTTTCCCTCTCAATCCCTCAGTGAGCTGTGTAACGATGCTGCAGCCTCACACACACACACACACACACGGTTTCATTAGGTGTGATTAAAGCTGCCCTCGTCCAGCTCGCCGCCGCCTCACCCCTGTGACATCACTCAGCGCTGCAGAGCCAGAAGTCAGCTGCTTTAACTCAGCCCTGTTGCTAGGCTACGTGTCACCGTGGTGCTTTCAGAACTGATGTGTTAGCAAACAGTGTGTAGCCTACTATATGTTGGGGTTAGAGTTAGCAAACATTTTTATCTAATTAACCATTTATATTAATTAAAATCTGTTCTGAACTTGAAGATGTAGATTAACTGTGTTCAGCTAGTTAGCCAGTTAGCTGCTGAGCCAGAAGCTAACTAGCTTGATGGGCTATGATTGCTAACTAGTGCTACGATGCTAACAGCAGAGCTACACCCACCTCAGATGATTTCAGATTTATTACCAACCACAGACCTGGTTTTACAGAATATTTAATGATGAATATAAATGATTGATTAGCTCATGTTTTAGCTGTGACTAACGGTTACATGCTGCTATTCCGACATGCCGCTATTTCGACATTGACTTCTAATTGTCGGAATAGCGGCATTAACATTATTTTTCAAACGTCCCACTATTCCGACTTTTTTTTTTTCATTGCCGGAGTAGCGGCACTTTACTATTTTTCAAACATTCCGCTTTTCCGACATTGATTGATTACGTTATAGCCTAGTCAGACGTGTCCTTCTGATTTTTTTTTTTTTTTCATCTGAGACACTGTTTCTCATACACAAATACATAGGCCTATTAGAGAAGAAAAAACAAACCCTCCAAGTTTAAAAACACACCAGCAGCTGAGATTTGGGAGGTTTTTGTTTTAATTGTAGCTTATTAAAATGCAAGATCATTTTTCTGACTGATGTATTGCCCGATGCCATGTATCTCGCTTTCCTTCCCCCACCCTCCGCCCGTTGTCTTCGTTGTCACTTTGTTGTCACTTTGTTGCCGCTCCACAGAGCGCACATGGCTAATTAATATGCACGTGCTGACCATATATGGTTGTGTCTAGGCATTCCGGGACGGAGGTGTGTTCACGTGCGCAACTGCGCACCATTCTTGGATCCAGTTTGATTTATCAAAGAGAAATTGTGGAGAGTTGTGCACGCACAGTTTGATAGATCTGAAAAAGGTGTGAATATTTTGGGTGTCTTTTCGCCGTAGGCCTAAGCAAAACATTTAGTAGCAGCAGTTTTACACTGCTTACTTACAGTTTTGATAAATGAGGCCCAGGCCATAAGCCCAGAGACGCACAGCTACAGCTCTGCGGCTTATCCGCGGCGCTGTCCGTGGTGCTGAAGGTGACAGGTTAACTTGACAAACAAACTGCAGCATAGTTCTGTTTGTTTATCATGTGTGTCAGTTTTGTTTGTGACTTGATAGTTTAGTTGTTGAGATTAAGAACATCACCCCCTCATCAAACCAGTGATAGGCATGCTGAAAAGAAAAGAGAGAGAGAGACGCGCCTGGGTATCGCAGCTGTAAAAAAAAAAAAAAAGACCACGTGTCGGAATAGCGGTATCAAAAAGTGTCGGACTACCGGCATGTCTAGATAGAGGGATGTCGTAATAGCGGGATGTCTAAATAGAGACATGTCGGAATAGCGGGATGTCTGAATAGCGGGCGGACCCTGTGACTAACTGCTGCGGCTAACAGTGTCAAACTTCTCTCTGGTTAGCGACTGGAGCTCTGCATGCATTCACATCTGTCTGAGTCTTTTCTAACTATTTCTATTGAAATGAACAGATGTTTTAATGTTGATGATTTAAAACTAGGTATGCACAACAACTCTTTTCTTTCCACCAATATAGGCTATTGATAACTGATAAGTTTTTTTTATTATGCCTACACACCTGAGGTTAAGGCTAAGATGTAGTCTCTGACTTATCTCAACATTAGCTAGTCTACTACTGTAATCACAACAAAAGCAACAACAGTTAGCCAATGACTCTTCAAAAATCTACATTTATTATTGTTTCAAATCAATTTAGGACTGACAATAAGCTAAATCAAGGCAATTTGATGTTGGCTATAATTATAAATGGCTCTAGTAATGGGCAAAGAATGTCATAATGGGACGTATCTGTGTATTTTGGTAGATAATTATCTGTAGGCCGAACAATTGCCTCATTATCGTGCATCCCATAGGTTAAAACTTTGCTTAAAAAGTCTCATCACAAAGCAACTTCCAGTAACTTAATAGTTTCTGGAGTAACGTAGTAACTCTAGTTCATTTTTTCCAGATATTTTTATTTGAATATATTGATGTATTTATTATGGTCAGTTTCTTTTGTTATTGTCGCTATCCACAGAGATGTGTTTCCACTTCCTGTATGTTGTAGTACTAGGTTTTATCCCGGGGGTTTTGGAAGTGGGTCGCTCACATCCAGCGGGACCATGTGACACCGGGGCAGAAACAGCAGCATGGATTAATCCCATCAGGCTATAGACACATCATGGTTAAATAAATCTCTGATATCAGAATCCAATTTTCTTGGTGTCTGATCCAAACAAACAGCTGCTTTTTTTTCTGCACAAGCAGCAAAACAAACCCAGAGTCATTCCAGACATTTAGTGAAAAAGGCCTCTATGGTAAATCCTTATAAAATCTTATTTGTGTCCACATTATCCAAATGATTCTTCACGGCACTAAACAACAAACCCAGTGACTTCAAAGCGATCATGTGGAGTCTGTGCTCAACAATCGCTCCATTTAGCTGTTGGCGTGGGAACCTCAGCCGGTCCGACAGGCCGCCGTGTCGTAAACAGACGTTTTCTGTCGCTCTCATTGAAGTCGCAGCGAACTCATGACCGGCCAACACATTGTCTCTGTCTGGACGTATGTTCACAGTCGAGGTTTTTTAACACAACTCAATGTCGTCATTGTGCAGCAACGCGGAGCAACTGATGCACAGAGCCGCTCATTGTCGGGCTCAACCTGAAAAAACCAAGCGGAGCGTTTGGTTTCCAGTTTAGGATGTGGTTCATATTTCTATTTATATACAGTGTGTTGATTAGAGCTGCAACAATGCATCTTTAAATTGAACAATAATCGATTATTAAATGAATTGTCAACTATTTTAATAATCTAATAATCAGTTTGAGTAGTTTTCTTAGTAAAAAAGTCCAAATTCTCTGATTGCAGCTTCTTCAATGTGAATATTTCTACTTTCTTTGTTCCTTTATGACAATAAACTGAGTCTCTCTTTGGTTTGTGGACAAAACAAGACATTTGAGGACGTCATCTGGTGGTTTGGGAAACACACTGCAAAAACTCAAAATCTTAGCAAGAATATTTGTCTTATTTCTAGTCAAAACAAATCTAATTCTACTTAAAATAAGACTCATCACATTAAAAAGCAGCTTGTTTTTAGACACTTTTTACTTCTTTCAAGCAGATTTTCACTTGAAATAAGTAGAAAAATCTGATAGTGGAGCAAGTTTCTTATTACAAGCACAAAAAATTTGCTTTCACTGGCAGATTTTTCTACTTATTTCAATGGAAAATTTGTTTGAAACAAGTGAAAATGATCTAAAAACAAGTTCATTTTTCGGTGATGAGTCTTATTTTAAGTGGAAAGAGATTAGTTTTGACTAAAAATGAGACATTTTGACAAGAAATAAGACAAATATTCTTGAGATTTTGAGTTTTTGCAGTGCACTGATTGATATTTTTCAACATTTTTTAACATTTTATTGACCAAACAACTAATCGATTAATCGTTTAAATAATCAACATGTTAATCGATAATGAAAATAATCGTTAGGTGCAGCCCTAGTGTTGATATATAAATAAGACTTGACTTTATTATGTAAGTTTATGTGGACAGTGCAGACAGGAAGTGATGACAGTGAACGCATCATGACAGGTCATAGTTATGGTGCCTTCAGGGAACATGTGCTGTGTCGGTTCTTACAGGTGTTTGAACTCACTGTCTTCTGCTTTGGGTAAATCTTTTACCTAAACATGGTTTTACTCATTTGTCACTTTACTTTATCCACTTTCTTTTTATTGTCATTGTTAGTAACTTGATAATAACTACACACTTTTATTTAGCATCTTTGGTTTGGTTTGTAATTGATGTAATCCTTTGTGATTTTGTTTGTTAATGTTGCTTTTTAAAATCTATTTCATTGGACAGTTTTCTGTGAAGCTCTGAGCTGCACTGGTCTGTATGAAAAGAGCTCGACACATGAAGTTGAATGGGTCAGCTGTGGTTCAGGAGATCGGCGGTTTGATTCCCGGCTCCATTTACTTTGATTAATGAATTAATTAATTAATATCTTTTCAACTTTTCCCTGTGAACTCTCTCTGTCCCAGCGCGGCGCCGTTTTAACGGCCATCAGCTGATTCACCGCAGGATGCCGCTGCACAGACAGAGCTCGCCGTTGTTGTCCATGCTGATGTCAGGGTTGTCGACGGCGACAACGACTCTTTAAAAAGATTTTAAACACTGTATGACCCAGCTGGACAGATGTTCAGACACGACACGGAGAGGAAGCTGTGTCCTGTCGTTGTTTTTTTTTTTTTTTTTTTTTATTAGACGACTGCTGACAGATCCAGTCACACACAAGCAAACGGATCTTAAAGGGATAGTTCACCCAAAATTGAAATTTTGAAACTCAATATCTCCTCCCCCTCATGTGGACTAAGGGCTGGGAGAAGTTTCAGAGTCCTCCGTGGCTTCTCTGAGTTACAGGGGGTCTCGGCGTAGCAGTGCATGTCCATATAACGGTTGCAAATGGATACCAACTGTCTTCGTAACAAAAAGACACACCAACAAACATCCAAATACCTCCATGCTGCTCGTATGTAATGTCCATCTTGTATTGAAGCCCCAACATGAGAAATTGTTCAAAATTTTTTTTTAAAAGTCTATATTTCAAGCTTGTTTTGTAGCGGAAGCTCCCGTAGTCGACATGAGGGTGAGTAGATAATGAGTGAAATTTCAATTTTGGGTGAACTATCCCTTTAACAACATCACAAATCCCAAACCAATAAAGAAACAGCTCCTTCCAATTCACCAATTACAATCTGCTCTTCAGGAACTAATTGTTTTACGCTCTAACACACACACACACAAAATAGGAAAAAAAAAAGTGCATTAATATGTTTTCATGAGCCCCGGTGCCATGGCAACGCCACGGCGGTGGGGATCGAACCCGGCAGACAAATGACTGCCCGATAACACGCTGATGTGAAGAGGTCACTCATTGATATTAACGGCTGCTGCTGATTGGTCGGTTTATTCAGGCATTAGTTTAGTTAGAGGAGCAGATCAATGGGATTTAACTGGCAGGTTAACTCCAGAGGAGGAGGAGGAGGAGGAGGAGAGAGGAGGAGGAGGAGGAGGAGGAGGAGGAGAAGGGAAGAGGAGGAGGAGGAGGAGGAGGAGGAGGGGGGAGGGGGAGGAGGAGGAGAAGGAGGGAAGAGGAGGAGGAGGAGGAGGAGGAGGAGGGGGAGGAGGAGGAGAAGGAGGGAAGAGGAGGAGGAGGAGGAGAGAGGAGGAGGAGGAGGAGGAAGAGGAGGAAGAGGAGGAGGAGGAAAAGAATGAAGAGGAGGAGAGAGGAGGAAGAGGAGGAGAAGGAGGAGGAGGAGGAGGAGGAAAAGAATGAAGAGGAGGGAGGTTGAGGGGGAGGAGGAGAAAGAGGAGCTGCTGTAGGAGGTAGGAGGTTAAAATAAGAAAAAGAAACAGGAGAGAGGTCAAGGAGGAGGAAGAGGAGGAGGTGATGGATGAAGAGGAGGAGAAGAATGAAGAGGAGGAGAGAGGAGGAGGAGGAGGAGAAAGAGGAGCTGCTGTAGGAGGAATAAAGATAAGAAAAGAAACAGGAGAAAGGTCAAGGAGGAAGAGGAGGAGGAGGAGGAAGGAGGAGGAAGAGGAGAAGGAGGAAGAGAAAGAGGAGGAGGGAGGAGGAGGGAGGTTGAGGGGAAAAGATGGAGGACGACAGAAACGTCCTGTGTCCTCCTCTTATCAGCTGTTGAGTCTGGACCAGGATGAATCTGGGAATCGTCTCAGCATCTTGTTTTATCTCCGACGGCGACGGCCTCGGCTGAACCATGAGACCTGAGGAGCGCCGGCCAATCAGAAAGCCCCGACTCGTCCGGTCTCACACTGGTTTATCTGTGTGTGTGTGTGTGTGTGTGGCGTTTTGTTCTCAGCTCTGAGTCTGACCCCCTCTCCTCCTTTCCTTTCTCCTTCCAGACCCGTTCTCCGTGGACCTGGACCAGTACGACGCTCCGTCTCTGGCCGACGCGCTCCGAGGTTTCCTGCAGGACCTGAACGCACCCATCGTCCCGGCCGCGGTCTACAGCGAGCTGGTCTACACCGCCCAAGGTACACGGGCCGACTCACAAAGACTGTGTTTTACGTATATATGAACAAATACAGCTGCATCTCAGTAAATGATGGGAAAGTCCATCTCCAGTAGTTCAAGTTAAACAGCTCCAACCAGATACTAAGTGAATATAGATGGACAGACTTTCAGAAGGCCAACATTTCCATATTAAAAATGTTTTTTTTTAAATTGGTCTTTTGTAATATTCAAATTTTTGGAGATACTGAATTCTAGGTCGTCATAAAATGTGAAAAATAATCATTACAATCATAAGAAATTAAATAAATAGAGACATGAAATGTGTCATTCTGTGTAATAATGTCTTAGTTTCACTCTTTGAATAGAATTACTGACATAAATAAACTTTTTCATGAAAATATAATTTATTATTGAGATGCACCTATATATTTATACATAAACATATACATAAAACAGCTGTATATCGATCTATCTATCTATCTATCTATCTATCTATCTATCTATCTATCTATCTATCTATCTATCTATCTATCTATCTATCTATATATATATATATATATATATATATATATATGTATATTAGCTGTCATCACAAGCACCTCATGTTTCCACTTTGACTCATTCATGGCGATGTGGAGGTCAAAGGTCAGGACATGTTTTGAGCCATAAGTCAAGAATTTAAATGCTAATTCAGACACAAATATGACGATAAAATGAATGAAGTGATGTCATCAGCGTCACAACGTGGACCAATGAGGAGAGAGAAGATGAGACAAACAGGTCGAAAATATATAAAGTTTTTAAGAAATAAATATTATTTACACATTTAGATGAGACTGGATATTAAAACTACATGTAGATGAATTAAAGAGATTTGTGAACATAAATGTTCAATGCACAGAAATAATAAAATACAACGGGAGCACAGCTGTGACCTCTGTTGTTGTGGTGCGTTCAGGTGTCCAGCTGTTTTCCTGGTGTGTTCTCACACTGCAAAATCTCAAAATCTTACCAAGAATATTTGTCTTATTTCTATTCAAAACAAATCTCATTATACTTAAAATAAGACTCATCACATTAAAAGCAGCTTGTTTTTAGACACTTTTTACTTCTTTCAGGCAGATTTTCACTTGAAATAAGTAGAAAAATCTGATAGTGGAGCAAGTTTTTCTTTCTTATTACAAGCACAAAAAACTTGCTTTCACTGGCAGATTTTTCTACTAATTTCAAGTGAAAATTAGTTTGAAAAAAGTGAAAATGATCTAAAAACAAGTTAATTTTTAGGTGATGAGTCTAATTTTAAGTAGAAAGAGATTAGTTTTGACTAGAAATTAGACATTTGGACAAGAAATAAGACAAATATTCTTGGAAAGATTTTGAGTTTTTGCAGTGTAAGTGTTCAAAAAGAGTTTGATCCGTATGAACGTGTGTTTTCATCGACATTCAGAGTTGGTATGCGTGTGTTTGTGTGTGTGTGTGTGTGTGTGTGTGTGTGTGTGTGTGTGTGTGTGTGTTTGTGTGTGCATGTGTGCGTGACACTCGTCATAAATAAACATCAGAACCAGACGGTGTGTGTTCTCGTTGTGCACGCAAGCAATCATCTTCACAATCATCTTAACTTTAACTCCCTCCCTTCCCCCCCTCCCAACATGGCCGACATGAACTCGTCCTGACAACCCCTCAATAATGTAAGTGGTCGTGGTGCGTTCACTGACAGCTCCTCACTTGTTTTACTTATTCATGGCAGCAGTTGGACTCAGGATAAACCACTTAGACAAGAGACAGTCGCTGTTTCACCGAGGTCGGCTCAGGTTAAAGCCGCTGAAATTAAACTGGTCTGATTTTACTTTATGAAGGGGGGTGGGTAGGGGGGGGGGGGGGTCACATGACACAGACAGAGAGACGAGTTCTTCAAAAAAAGATGTTAGAATAAAAAGCTTTGGAGGTCTGAAGCTTTTAATTTGTAGAGTCACGCAACAGCATGGAGGGATGTGACTCAGTCTGCTTCAGGGTCTTTTCACTGTCTAACCCCCCCACAACATCCCAACATCCCAACATGCTTCATCATCATTTGACATCTGTTACCAAGCAACCAACACAGTAAATATGTAAAGATGTAAATATATGTTTGTCAGCGACCCGTAGAAAAACAAACAAACCAAAAAAAAGTTTATCAAACTTCCAACCAACGATACGGAGAACAAATAACAAACGAACAAGTGAACATTTATTTTAAGAGGTCGTTGAGAAGTTTTGAAAGATTAAAAAACAAGTCAAAACATGTCCCTTCCTCCATCCTTCCTTCTTTCCTTCCTTCCTTCCTTCCCTTCATCCTCACTTCATCTTCCTTCCTCTATTGATCCAATTGACCCTCCATATTTCTTTTCCTTCCTTCTTTCCTCCCATCTTTTCCTTTGTCCTTCCTTTCTTCCTTCCCTTCGTCCTTACTTCTTCTTCCTTCCTCTATTGATCCAATTGACCCTCCATCTTCCTTCCTTTTCCCTTCCTTCTTTCCCTTCTTCCTTCCTTGAACAAATCTGTTCCCCCCCTCCATCTTTCTTTCCTTCCCTTTCCCTTCCTTTTTTGCTCCCTTCTTTCCCTTCTTCTTTCCTTTTTGACCCAATCTGTTCCCTCCTTCCATCTTTCTTTCCTTCCTTTTTCCCTTCCTTCTTTCCTCCCATCTTTCCCTTTGTCCTTCCTGCCTTCATTCCTTTCTTCCCTCTCTCCTTCCTTCCTTCCTTGACCCAGGTGGACAACAGGAGGGTTAAAATCATGACATTTTAAAGATTATTTACAGAGTTACTTACTGTACAGAAAGTGAAAGAAGAAGAAGTTCCCTCAGTGAAACTTTTTATTTTTATTTTCTAAAGTTTTTTTTTTTTAACTGTAACAAAAACCTGAACCGTGTTGCGTTCAGGAACTCGGCAGCAGCGTCGTCGTCTTCAGCGTCAACCTCCTCCGGTCCATGAGGAGGAGTGTGTGTCTGTTGTCCTCATATTAAGACACTTCCTGTCTCATCCCTGCAGACCTGTTAAAGGACAATTCCAGGCGAATTCAACTCGGGGGTGTATTTTCCTAACATTTTAGTTTAGTTAGTTTAGACTTGGGTCTCGCGCGAGACTCCGGGAGACTTTGAATTAGATCTAGTTTTACAAACATGTCGGCTTGCTTGAAGTAAATAAACTTCTGGGTTCATGTTTGAGTCGCCATCTGACGCTGTCTGTGGCTTTGAGGGATGTAAACAGCCTAAGCAGCAGAACTTCAATCCGCTCCCATTCATCGTTGCCGTGGCGATGCGGGGACAGACACAACTACCGCAAAACAGGAGACATTAAACTGAAAACCTTCACATTCCTTCTGTTAGACCTAAAATGTAGGAAAATACAGCCTGAGTTGAATTTGCCCGGAATTGTCCTTTAACCCTGTAACTGTTCAAATCTCCTGTTTTTATTTGCCACCTGTCCTCCGGTCGTCCTCGCGCTCCAGGAGACGACGACTCATCGCCTCATCCGTTTCATCTGCCGCCTTTTTTTTTTCTTCTCTTCTTTTTTCAGTTCAGTTCTTTTAGCAGCTCCTTCCTCTGTTGTTTGTTTTGTTTTTTAACCTTCGTCTTGTGTTATCTTTCTGCTGCAAGCTCTCGTGTTCGGGTCGGTTTTGACCCGAGTCTTGATTACATTGTTAGGCTCCTTATCCATGGAAATGTTGGTTTTAATATTTTTTGGTGTTTTTTTTGGGTCCCTGGGCCTTTTTTGTCATTATGACCCTTGGCTTCAATGTAACCTTCCTCTTGTCAGCTTTCCGCTGCCATCTATGGTGCTAGAATCGGTTTTGACCCGAGTCTTAACCCTTAAATGGGCAAGCATATATAAAAATTTTGGAAAAATAAAAAAATGTTATTTTCTAATGTTTCTAGGGTAGAATAACACAATTTTATGATTTTTTTCAAAATATGACCTTTATTTTTCATTTTAGAGTTTGTATCTCCCAAGATACATTGCCCGTTTAGGGTATAAATTTGCCATTTACCAATTTATCAAATATTTCATTTATGAACTTTTAAAACATATTATAAGCAATTAATTAGCCACTCTCTGTGGCTCTGTGTGTGTGTGAGTGTATGTGTAGAGGATAGGACCACTTGGCGCGGGATTGAAACCGGGGTCGCCTGCAATTAGGACTCCACAACACATCATGTTTTGTTGCAGACAGATGCTGTATCTATCACTGGATCTTTTACATAAGAATTCACTATACTACTCTAATCATGACCAGAACATCCTCCCTCTTTTACTGTCGTTCGCTCCCTTTTCTAATTATTTGTTGCCTGTCTTGATCAATAGATGGTGGTATTCTAGTAATATTCCATTTTCAACCTTTAACACCTTTATATTATTGATTATCTGTAGAGTTTAGGCTTCCAAACATAAGTATATCTGAGAGTGATTATGCCTGTTTACATACCCCTGTCTGGACAACGTATCCCCCAGGATACAGACATTCAATGCCCGTTTATCAAAGTTGTGTTAATAGTATTCATTATTTTTCAACAAGAATACATAAAATTATCCTTAAAGAGCAATAATTTCAAAAACAAATCCCCCCATAATGTAATTAACAAGAAAAACCAAAACACTTTACTTATGTCTAGTGTCTCTGTCCACGTAGGTGGCCATTTTGGAGTTTGACATAAAAGTATCAATTTAGTTTTGAATGCTGCCATAAAGTCACATGACCTGGGTACTTGACCCATCCCCCCTTAAGACTTTCTCATGATATTAAGTTCAGATACTTAATGCCCCTCCCCCCCACAGCCTGCCAAATGTCTGTATCCCCCAGGATACAGGAACTGTTAAAGGGTTTTAAATCAGCTGTAAAACACACTAAAACAATTATTTATCATCCCATTTGTTTCTCCTCTCTTGGTTACATTGTCAGGCTTCCTTATCCATGAAAAGGCTGGTTTTGCTCTTATGATTTCAGTTTTAACTCGCATTATTGTTCTTGTCGTTATAACCGACCCTAAAAACACAAATGTCATAATTTTAACCAGAGCATTTTAGAAGTTTGTGATAAAAGGTTTATTTTTATTTTGTTTAAATGGAGTTTCCTGACAAAGTCAAAAAGCCTTGATGCAAAATACAAAGTTATGTGTATACTTTTATACATTTAAAACCTAAAAACAGGTCGGTGGCGACCCGAACACAAGAGGATTAAGGGTTAAAGACAGAAAATGGATTAAAATCATGACTCAGGTTTGATGTGAATGGATTTTATTTTGAAGATGGAATCACTCAGCTTGGATTTGAGGTTGTGAAGTGTTTTTTTTAGTTCTCAGTGAGCTGCTTTATTGTCTTTTCCTCCGTCTGTCTGTCTGAGTCACTCATCTTAATAATTTTAATCCACTTCCGTCCATCTGCCTCCTTTTATCCTCCTCCTCCTCCTCCTCCTCCTCCTCCTCCTCCTCCTCCTCCTCCTCCTCCTCCTCCTCCTCCTCGCCTGTTTCTCATTCATTAGTTTGGTCTGAGTTAGTTAAACCTATAAACATCACAGAGGTCAAAGATCAGCTGGACCCAGACTGACCTCTATCTATCTATCCATCCATCTGGACCCGAGGAGGAGGAGGAGGAGGAGGAGGAGGAGGAGGAGGAGGAGGAGGAGAAGAGGAGGAAGAGGAGGATGTTCTCAGACCAGTGTTTCCTGCTCGGTCTTTATTCAAACGCCTCAAAATATGAATGAGCTCCTGTTGAGAAGCTCGACCTCATTTGTGTTAATGGGGTCATTAACACACACACACACACACACACACACACACACTGTCCAGTTGTCCAGTCTCTCCCAGAATCCCCCGGGGCCAGATGTTCAGACCAAGTTCCCACTCCGGCCTTGACCTCCACTGACCAACGGGGTCGACCGCAATCCATAATAACAGAGGGAGGTGTCTGTGTGTGTGTGTGTGTGTGTGTGTGTGTGTGTGTGTGTGTGTGTGTGTGTGTGTGTGTGTGTGTGTGTGTGTGTCAGCAGTGGTCAGACAAAGAGCGTTGACCCCTGTGACCCCATCAGGCTGCAGCAGATTGTCATCCATCCATCACCGCCCACCTGCTCACACTCAGACTGATCAGATTCAGAACAAATCTTCAGCTCAGCAAAAGATGAAACTCCTCTCCACTGGTTCTGTTTAAAGGGATAGTTCAGCATTTTGGCAAACTGGCCCATTGCCATAATCCCTATAGTCATAGCAGTAGGTTTGTTACCTTTAATTGTCGGTGCAAGATATTTTTAGAACGGCGGAGCAGAGCCGTGAGCTGTTCAGAGCTACGCTACGGAGGCTCATTATGGGATTTCTTGGTTTCCCTCATCAAACTCATCAAATACACAATCCAACAACTCCAAAACGCTCTGGTGGACAAGTTGTGACCTGCACATTCACCACGCTATGAGATAATAACACAACGTTACCACACAGAGTTGTTTTAGAGGGAAATTCATGCAAAACCACTGATGCGCGTTGCCTTCAGGGACAGTTTTTCATCAACAGTCTCTGTATTTCCCTCTAAAACAACTCTGTGTGGTAACGTTGTGTTATTATCTCATAGTGTGGTGAATGTGCAGGTCACAACTTGTCCACCAGAGCGTTGTGGAGTTGTTGGATTGTGTATTTGATGAGGGAAACCAAGAAATCCCATAATGAGCCTCCGTAGCGTAGCTCTGAGCAGCTCACGGCTCTGCTCCGCCGTTCTAAAAACAGCTTGCACCGACAATTAAAGGTAACAAACCTACTGCTATGACTATAGCGATTATGGCAATGGGCCAATTTGCCAAAATGTTGAACTATCCCTTTAAACTTCTGTCCGTACAGGTTGTGTGTGAAGGTGTTTGATCCAGTCTGACTCTGCGTCCTCTCCTCTGTTTGTCCTCCAGAGAGTCCCGGTGTGGATGAGTGTGGTGAGCGGCTGAAGAGGATCTTGGAGTCTCCCAGCGTTCCTCAGACCAACCACCAGCTGCTGCTGCACCTGAGCCGACACCTGGCCCGGCTCGCCCCGCAGCTGCAGACCGGACCGCGCCTCCTGGCCCAGGCCTTCGCCGACGTCGTGTTCAGACCCTCGGCTCTCAGGTCAGTCTCTCTCTCTGTCTTTCAGAAACACTGTGGAACACGGAGCAGCATTTGAACGCAGCACGAGGTCACGTCTCTTCGTCCGTGCTGCGTTCAGGGCCCAGTTGTTCAATGGTAATCTGATCGGATTTCGGGTAATGGATCGGATCAAATCTTGAAAGAGAAGGTCACACGCACATCCGTACCAAAAGCTTGGGCAGGTGCTGAGCCAAAAACATACAAGCATTAAAAAGAAAATAGAAAGGCTCGCAGCCTTCCTGAATGCAGTCCATTTAATGTCAGGAACAATGTCATGACATTGTTCCTGACATTAAATGGACTGCATTCAGGAGCCCTGCGGTGTGCGAGCCTTTCTATTTTCTTTTTAATGCTCGGATCAAATCTTGAAAATGGATTCAAGATCGGATTAGATCACGTGATCCAGTCTTGGTATTCACACTCAGTTTGTGTTGTTCAAAACTTTTTAGTAGGATCGGGAATACTTTGATCCAAAAAAACAGGATTATTCTGATCCCAGCAGTTTGGTGGATTCAGGAACAAAATGTGATTTAAATTAAATTCAAACTGGTCGAATAAACAATATTTTAATCATTTTTAATAATTTTAATTTTAATAATTCATATTTATGTAGTATATATACATTTATTGATGTATATTTTGCAACAAATTTTTAAACCATAACAGTGATTAGTAAATAAAGTTAACCAACTGAATTTAATGAAATTTGAAGTTTTAATTTAAAAATTTGAATTTTGAATTTTGAAATTAGAAGTTTTAATTTGAAACACATGGGGAAATATTCACAATTTCACAATTTGCTTTTTTATTTTTTTTTATTTTGACAGCCCAACAAGATGGGCTCTGGCAGCCTTTATTGTGATGCACATTCCCATCTAGAGCACTCATTGTCCGGATTCGGTCATCTTGAACATTTTGGATCTGTATCAGATTTATCCAATCCTACTTCGCTTTGAACAACTGGACGGACTGTGTGATCTTGGATAGCAAAAAAAAAAGGGATTTCAAAATCCAGATAATTTTTATCCAGAACTGGGCCCAGGTGTTTATCACGGCGTCGGTTTCTGGGAAACAGGAACACCGACGTTGCTCCAACATCTTGAGTCAGACGAGGGAAACCCCGTCTCTGTGGGAGGAATTTCCCCGCCGGTAAAGTCCTGATCACAACCAGAACTAGAACCAGAACCAGAAACACAGGAGGCTCCAGGAAAACAAAACCATTTACTCGTTAAAGGGATAGTTCACCCAAAATTCAAATTTCACTGCTCTGCCTGTGTCGACACCAGCGGAGCCGTGAACTGGGTGTCAGTGGAAATTTGTTATTTTTAACATTTAATCACAGATTTGTTTTACATTTGTCATAGTTTGAACTGTTCATTTATAAAAATCTTCTATAAAGTTATTTTGAATGCATCGCCTCCTGTGAGGTCGTGGAGAGGATCCAGTTCATCAGTTGTTGTGTTTCATGGTTTACATATTGAAATTAAAATATTAAGGATTGTGTGATTTACTAGATTTTCATCTCATTATGTAATAAAAAAACGCTGCATTTTGTCATAAAATTCCTGAATGCAAATTATTACATTTTCTTCATTAAAAAATGCAACAACAGCATTTTGTAATAGTTTTGTGCATTATGTAAGAAGTTATTACAAAATGCAGCAAATTCTATTACGAATTTTATTACAAAATGTGGCAGATTATTACAAAATGCAGCGTTATTGCATCATGAGGTGAAAATATATTACAATATAACATAATGCGGCGCTACAAACAGAAAAATGAAGGACAATGACCGTCAGGATTTCATAGTTTGGATAACAAGTGTAAAAATTTAAGAAACAATTTCAAATGTATGGAAAATTAGAAACATCAAATGTTTGAAATTGTTTTCCAGGAAGAAAATACTCAAATAATAACTTTTTTTTAACTTGAGTTTGGCACCAATAGATGAAATGTTTTAGTTCGCGAGGCGTTTAGGAACTTGTGTAAATACGGTCGCTGGCCTGCAGTTACCAGGTGTCACCACAGGGGGCGCCAGAGATGAGATCACAGCTTTAGCTTTAGCCCGCTGTTCGCGGAGATGTTCAACACTGTGACCGGATGTTTGTTTCTGAAATGCATCCTGGGAGTTATAGTTGAACTTCTCTCCTTTTTGTAGCGTTGCCTTCAGTCGATGTTTGAAGATTGAGCCGGTGTCACTGGGGCAGAAAAATGAAACAGGCAGAGCTTATTTACATGAAGCTCCTGTGGGAAAGAAAGAAAGAAAGAAAGAAAGAAAGAAAGAAAGAAAGAAAGAAAGAAAGAAAGAAAGAAAGAAAGAAAGAAAGAATGAAAAGGGTGCTTCACAGCCTCCGTCTGACAAATCAAACCAAATCTGTGTTGGAATCTAAACATGAAAGCCACAGATGATCAGGTACTTCCCCACTCGGCTGTGATGAAACTCAAACATTTTCTTTATTCTTTCCATTTGTTGCGTAAAAAAATAAATAAAAAAACATTGATTATTTTGACCGCAGCGAAAAGTCCCACAGCGTTCCTGGTTGGGAAGGGTTTTTTCCCGCCTCGCTGAGAAAACATCCTGACTCTCTCTCTCTGGTCCGGTTCTGATCCGGTTCTGTCCGCCGGCCCCTCCCCTCCCTGAGACGTTTGGCTCTGAGCAGAACTCCAACAACATGAAGCCGTTTATGAGCTGAGAGAGAATCACATCACCAACACACACTGCTGCTGCTGCTGCTGCTGCTGCTTTTCCACAAATTACACAGGAATGTGTGTGTGTGTCTGTGTGTGCAGTGAGTCAGTGATTGTTTGTGTAGCAGGGTGTGAAGCTGTCCACCTCGCCGGGCGGTGCATCGCAGCACGCTATGACAGCTGAACCGGAGCGACCGTTATTAACTCATTAAACTTTAATTTACACTCAATGATTTGATTTGATGATTCACACGTTCCTGTTGTTTGGATTTTAAAGGTGTCAGCTACAAGTTTAATTCCTCCTGGCCAGTAGGTGTCGCACTCACGCTCGCCCGCTCTCGCTCCAAGCGGCTAGTAGCTAAAGCTAAGCTAATGCTAACCGTATTTAACGAGCAGCAGCTCCGGTGTTGTTGACAGCAGACTGGAAACACATCTGAATCATTTCACACTAACTCACCTGCAGACGAACGTGACAAACCTGCAGCATCACACCTGCACCGTAAACCGGCTGACCGTTAGTTAGCATTAGCATTAGCACAATGCAATTTTCTCCACAGAGCTAGCTTATCACGATCTGGCAATCCCTGCACAGAGATCATTTAATGCTAATGTTGCCAACGTAACCAGATTTAAATATTTATACATATCGGACTCGTCGAAATTTATAAAACAATTATTTATATACTATTTTAAAAAATTCTGTAAAATTAAAGCAGAAGTAAGCGGAATATTTGTGTTACTATAAGTCTTAAATAGTTATATCTTCCGACAGCAATCACTTCTATAGAGTGTTTGGTCTGAAACACGGGTCTGTCAGTCACTCTGCTCTGCTCTGAGCCCAGGAGAAAACATTCCTTGTATCCTACAACCTTTATCCAATGAGGAGAGAGAACGGCATAAAGGGGCGGTCCTCTCTGTGTGTGCAGCCAAGGGATGCACCTGAATGTGGTGACGTAGGGACGAGGGCGGGGACTGCTAACTCCATCTGCTGACAGGAAGTTAGACAAAACCACCGGATCGCTTACTTCTGCTTTAACACTTAACACACCGCATCCCTCTAGACGTTCTGTGGACATAATATTTTTGAAAAATCAATCGCTTTGATGAAAAAGGCGTAGCTCTAACCTTTAAATGGGATAAATGTGACGTGTCATGAAAAGAAAGTTGTCGTTGTTGCTGCTGCTCATGAACTCGTGTTTGTGTCCACAGCGCCGACGTGAACCCGGAGCATCACATCAGGATCTTGGAGGCTCTGATAGCGACGGGAGGTCTGACGGAGATGCAGGCGGCTCCAGGTAGGATGCTGTCTCTTAGCAACCGTGATGTTTTCTGTGTGTATGTGTGTACAGTATGTGTGTTTAGTGGCGACGTTTCTGTGACACAAAGAGGCTGAAGTTTGTTTCTGAGGTTTCTGCAGAAACACAACACACACACTCCCTCCCTTCTCCGCCGCCGCTGCTTCACCACAAAGTGCTGCTGAAAACACACATTTGGTTTGTGAAATATGTGGAAAACACAAACATTGTTTCTGCCTGAGCTGCTGCTGTAAACAGAGCATGAAGCGTGACATCACAGCTCCGACTGGAGGATCAAACATGGAGGACGAGCGAAGCCGACACAGGTTGAAATGTAGAAGTTTATAAACTCCTCCCACTTCAGCATCAGTCCCGTCAAAAGTGACAAACTGATGTGAAACAAACAACATTCGATGCTTCCTGCAGAGTAACGGTCGAAAATAAAAACTTCCTGCTTCATTTAACTCGATTCCAAAGGAAAAAAAGTGACTCCTTTGAAAACACTTAATTGACTGTTGTAATAAAAACATCATATTTCCAACGCTGGTTCACTCGGCAACCAGGACAAACAACATGAGTTGAGTCAGCTGGAAACACTGAGAGCTAGTGCTACAGTAGGTGTATGTTTAATGTCATTGCATAAGCATATACAAGAGCATTTCATTTGTCAGATCTCTCTCTCCTGTAGAAGCAAAACATAAATAAAAAAAAGTTGAGAAACATAAAGTTCACCAAAGAGTAAATAAATAATTAAATATCATATATAGGGCCAATTCAGCCGATTCTGAAGTACAGCTTAATCAAGGCTGTAGAGGCAGCCATGGCCACCGACTATAGTAGTTTGATATTTTCTCAATTTATTTATTTTTATGCCTGGCCCTGGCCCTTTTTTTTTTTTTTCTTGTGCCGGATTTTTAATTTTTTTTTGGCTGGCCATAATATTCCTTCATAACTACTACAGTGTGTATGTATTTGTTCAGTTTTAAGTTTGATATACACTATACTTGTCCCTGTTGATTAAACTCAGTCTGAATAAATAGACTTCACTTTACTAAACTAAGAGTCAAATTTGAAATGGTGCAACAGAGTTTGACTTAAATTAAACCTGGATGTACTTCTTTTAAATCTGGTTTTTACTAAACTTTGATTAGAGCTAATCTCAGCTTTAAGTAAACCATGTTGAAGTGCATTTTGGCAAAAAAAAAAATCAACATACATTCGAATTCTCCTGGAGGTAATTTGGACGATACCAGAGTCTGAGTTCAGTTCAGTTTAGTTCAGTTTAATTTATTTGACAAGGGACAATGTACATTAATAAAACATTGTAAAAAACAAATGTAAATGCACCCGAGTTAGCTAAAAAAAAAAAAGCTAGTTTTCTATGGGGTGAAATTACTGCCAAAACCCCACAAACCCGCAAAGCATGTTTTACTCACGCCCAACAATTCACAAACAAACTCAGTGCGTTTTGCAAATACAAAACATCATTCACAAACTAATGCATTTTGTTTCACAAATAAGAACTGTACCTATCGAATAAATACACCATGCTTCAGAAACAAAAAACATATTTCTTCAAGTAAAAGGAAAAAAATCCTTCAAGTATAAAAACACAATTCTACAACTACAACTACAATTCTACAACTACAAACACAATTTTACAACTACAACTACAATTCTGCAACTACAACTACAATTCTACAACTACAACTACAATTCTGCAACTACAACTACAATTCTACAACTATGGAACTGTCACGTGACTTTTGGCAGTAATATTCCACCCTCCGCGCTGATCCACACACTTGCACTCACAGCCAGACCTGTAATTCACCCTCCACAACAACAGGTGGTGCTGCTGAGTCAATAGGCCTATGTCACGGCACAGCTCATAGCCCGAAGTACGATTCTCCTCCAGCTGCTCCAGGGAAAGCAGCTGGGTGTAGCACTGGGTTTTAGCCTCTTCCACCCACTTTGGAGCCCGGTACACCACAACAACGCCGGCGTCCAGCGAGGGGAGGCTGCCTTAGTTTATTATATATCCACCACTTGATCCATTGCGTCACACCACGGTTTTAGTAGCATTGTAGCGAGCGGCTAACTGGTAGCATTAGCGGCTAGCTGGTAGCGTTAGCTACCAGCTTGGTGTAGGCACCAAATGTGGGGGCTCTGGGCTGCCAAAACCGTTGTGACTAAATCTGATGTTTGTTAAGTTTATAAAACTAATTATTGAACAAATATTACTATTTCTGTGTATTCTGTGTGCACGTTTTTGTAATTAGTCATGGTTGTCATAGTTGTTAGCTTTGCTGCTGCTGACAGCTAAGTTGACAGCAGCAGCAAACTAACATCAGGACGTCAGCTGTCAAAACCCTCCCGTTGTGGGACACGACATGAAACTACTCCAGTTAGCTCAGTCATGTTGGAACTAGGATATCCGCTGGAAAATAATATTTTTTTCATGGGCCGTTTATTGAGTTATTGTTTATTGACATTGCTAACGGCTAACAGCTAACGGTTAGCCCAGCTAATCTAAAATGTTTGGTCAACAATTCGTTTTATAGACTTAATTAACATCAGAGTAAAGCTAAAACCTCGTCCGTATTGTTCTCATTAAAATTACGTGATGATTATAAATAAAGTCATCACGGCCAATGTCTATCAACCAGTCTATGCTATCAACAATACAGCAGGCTAACGGTGGAATGGAGCGTCATTCTCCAGGAAGTGGTGGATATAACCAGGGTGACTACCAGGGATTTTTAACGATCCAAAATCGCCGAGCAGTGTACACCCACCTCCGATAGTCACCCTGGTTACGGAATAAACTAAGGCAGCCTCCTCTCGCCGGACGCCGGTGTAGTAGTAGGCTTACCCGGCTTCAAAGTGGGTGGAAGAGGCTAAAACCCAGTGCTACACCCAGCTGCTTAGCTGCTTTCCCTGGAGCAGCTGGGGGAGAATCAGATTAATCAGCAGTCAGTTTCACACCTTATTCAACTGTGAGGACTAGTGCGAGGAGGCTGAGGCCAGAGCGATAGATATAACAATTGTTACAAGATGTTATATCTATCGCTCTGGCTGAGGCTAGTGCTAGTGCTAGCAGGAGCCCAGCCCACCACAACGGCTCTCATGTCTGTTACAACATAAAGTTGCCGGTGTTTACAAACTGCATGAACAAAACGCCACACTCTACCTATATTAATTCCATAACAATTATTATAACTATTTATTGTTCGTTTTCAAGTGGCACCACATCGTCTGGACCCCACTTTTGGGAGATCTGTCATCTGTTTGGGTTGAGCAGGTACACTGCACTTCGGGCTATGAGCTGTGCCGTGACATAGGCCTATTGACTCAGCAGCACCACCTGTTGTTGTGGAGGGTGAATTACAGGTCTGGCTGTGAGTGCAAGTGTGTGGATCAGCGCGGAGGGTGGAATATTACTGCCAAAAGTCACGTGACAGTTCCATAGTTGTAGAATTGTAGTTGTAGTTGCAGAATTGTAGTTGTAGTTGTAGAATTGTGTTTGTAGTTGTAGAATTGTAGTTGTAGTTGTAAAATTGTGTTTGTAGTTGTAGAATTGTAGTTGTAGTTGTAGAATTGTGTTTTTATACTTGAAGGATTTTTTTCCTTTTACTTGAAGAAATATGTTTTTTGTTTCTGAAGCATGGTGTATTTATTCGATAGGTGCATTTCTTATTTGTGAAACAAAATGCATTAGTTTGTGAATGATGTTTTGTATTTGCAAAACACACTGAGTTTGTTTGTGAATTGTTGGGCGTGAGTAAAACATGCTTTGCGGGTTTGTGGGGTTTTGGCAGTAATTTCACCCCATAGTTTTCATCGCCAGTCCCTCTGCCTGATGATAAAAGGCAACCTTAAAAAAAAAAAAAAAGCAACAATGAGGTAAAATACCAAAGACATATTAATAAATATACATTTGTAGAACAATACACACATTTGCGATAGCACCAAAAAACCAAAGACACATTCAATTCACATTAATAATTATACATTTGTAAGGCCATAACACACGTTTGCGGTTTGCGGAGACCAGACGCTGATCCAGAAGCTGATGCTGATCCAGATGCTGATGCTGAGGTGGGAATGAGGGAACGTGCTGCAGCTGCTGTAGAAGTGTTGTTGGTGTTGGAGCTCTGAGCTGCTCTGAGTCTTTGGTGTGTGAAATGAAAGGAGATCAATGAGGCCGAGGGAGGACAGGAAAGGTCAGACAGCAGGTGTGCCTCTGATGATTGGACGAGGCCGGTCGCTCTGTGAGGTCATCGTCTGAGGGGTCAGCGCATGTACGGCTGTGTGTAAATGTCACCGGGTCAGTGTGTGTGTGTCTGTGTGTGTGTGTCTCTGTGTGTGTGTGTTCTTTGCTGCTGTTCACTCAACTCAACACCCGGGCCAGCGGACGGTCTGCAGCTCTGTCCTCGCTGTGGTTTGACCTTTGACCTTTGACAGAGTGAATCGTGACCTGGTGGACAAAACAGTCTGAACTATGTGATGATCATTTATCCCACTGAACCTGAACTGCTCACGCCGTCATCACAAAGAGCCACGATCTGTTTGGTTAAACTAATGAATTTTCTCTCGCGGCGTCCCACAGGGCGCCGTCCTAGGTCCTCTACTTATTGTGTCTGTGTTTGTTTTGCTGATGAGACTGAGTCTAATTTACTATTTTATTTTTATTTTAAAGGTTTGTTTTTATTAACAGAAGCTCTTACAGGATGTTTGTGGTGCGAAGCAACAATTTACAGTTAGTGACGGTGAGATAAGTCATGTTTTACAGAAGAGACATAGGTACATGAATGTATAAACTCACAGACACACCATATAAGGATGATTTTTGAACATCAGAATTAAAATAAGAAAAAAATAACAAACACAACAACAAAAGTATATTTTACATTGTCTAATTTACTCTTTAAGTGATGTTTTACCTTGATTTAATTTGTATTTATATGGTTTTACAGGAGTAAATAACTAATCTATCTTTTACGACGGAGTATTAGGGCCACATTGAGAAAAACAAAACAAAACACAGACTTCGAGAATAAAGTCGTACATTTACGAGAATAAAGTCAATTCAATTCAATTCAATATCTTTATTGTCCACAATGTGGAAATTTATCTTTGGCTTCACCACTTACAGTACGCATAAGACCACATAAAATACAATACAATAACACACAATAAATAGCATAGCAAAAGAGTAAAAGAATAAAAGAGTAAAAAGGTGATATACATAGCTCCAAAGTGTCCTGAATTGCATTTATGAATTTAATATTGTGATTGCATGCGGTATGAATTATTTCTTAAAAATATTTTTCGTAGTTTTGGCAGCTCTATAGCGCCTTCCTGAGGGGAATTAAAAAGCTGTAAATTTACGAGAATAAAGTCGTGCATTTCCTACGAGAATAAAGTCATAACATTACGAGAATAAAGTCGTACATTTTGATTTGTGATTTTTTTATTTGTCAATGTGGCCCTAATACTCCGTCGTAATCTTTCTATAGCGGTTTTCACATATAAAATCACAAAGTGCTTTACAATAAAAGTGTAGAGTGATGTAATAGGACAATAAAAATAGCACAACATCACATAAAAAAATGTAAAAACATATCAATAAAATAAAATAACCAAGCCGTCCAATCAAATCAAAGCTTGATCAAGAACATGTGTGGGTGTCTCCACATGGTCCTACTGTCCTCGGTGTAATTAGTCTCCAAAGCCTCGCAGGCATTTACGTGACGAATCCTTAAAACTGACATCACGTCTAACACCGTGCGGTTTAATGTGATGTTATATTCACTAATTATCGATCATGTGTGTGTCTGTGTGTCTGTGTGTGTGTGTGTGTGTGTGTGTGTGTGTGTGTGATCGTTGAGACTGGTTTGGTTTTTAGGATCCGTCGACGAGCTGACGACACGTTTTCAGTTTGAAGACTCGTCCGTTTCGTGACGTTTCCTCCTCCGTTCACGCGACTCTACAGTGTGTGTGTGTGTGTGTGTGCGTGTGTGTGTGTGTGTGTGTGTGTGTGTGTGTGTGTGTGTGTGTGTGTGTGTGTGTGTGTGTGTGTGTGTGTGTGTGTGTGTGTGTGTGTGTGTGTGTGTGTGTGAGAGCTTCTCTTTGTTTGATAAATGCAGAGAGAGAGAGAGAGGCTGAAACCCAGAGGTCAGGTTCATGTGTGAGCATTTTTCTCACCCATTACCTCCCCCCTCCCCCCTCCCCTCCAGACAGCATTAGTGGAGGTCAAAGGTCACCACAGTGCCTGTTGGCGGTATGTTAACCCCTCTGCAAAGGGCTGCGTGACTGTGTGTGTGTGTGTGTGTGTGTGTGTGTGTGTGTGTGTGTGTGTGTGTGTGTGTGTGTGTGTGTGTGTGTGTGTGTGTGTGTGTGTGTGTGTGTGTGTGTGTGTGTGTGTGTGTGTTCACCTCTCAGGAGAGCTGCTCTCCAAATGGAGTCTGGATATACGACAGGTCGACTCCAGCTGAGTGCTCCAGTGTGTGTGTGTGTGTGTGTGTCTGTGTGTGTGTGTGTGTGTAGAGCTGTGGTCTCGTGTCAGTCGCTGTGTCAGTCTGCACGCTAGAGGAGTGAAAGGGACGGATTGTAAACTCCCAAACACACACACACACACGCACATAGTGGAGTTATGAAGGGCTGGACCAGGAGTCGACTCAGTTCAACTTCCTCCTTCTTTTATCTTTTATCTGACTTGTGTCTTGTTCAGAGGTGAAGAAACACTTTGTTACTGTGCATTAGTAGATTGTTCAAGTATCTGTACTTTCCTTGAGTGTTTTTTCTTTTGGGGAGGGGATGGGCTAGTCAGGATCGATGGAGCATTGTAGTGTGTGAGCGTGTGTGAATCGGTGTGTTGTGTCTCTACATCATAGGACTGGGCGGTTTGACCTAAAATTCCTATCACGGTATAAATCGAATCCCTTCACGGTAACGGTATATATCATGGTATAAATTGTGTAAAAATTATAATGGACGTGTTTCTGAATGGGTTTTGTGGTCCCTTAGCATAAACTGATTAAAAAAATATTTTAGAGGATTTATTGTGCAGAAAGCAGATCTCCAAACTCAAAATTAAAACCAGCACTTTATGGTGCAAATAGTGCAAACGAACACGAATAACAAAGTCATGAATGGTCAAATAAATTGCTCATGTTGCCTTTGTTTGCTGTCACTGTCACTGGACACATCTTGCAAATGATCTGTTTCTACTCAACATCCGACACACACACACACACACACACACACAAGAAGAGTGTGTTTCATGGTGAGCGAGATGTGAGATCGTTTTGGAGTCTCCGGTTGCTATGGATACAGTAGGAGGTTCATAACGTCGTGGACTTTACTTTCACTTTCGTCACCTTACCACCTGTAGCTTTACAGCCGAAGCGAGTCCAAATCACGGACGTAGCACCGTTTTTGTTTACCGCAAATACCGCGCAGCCCTACTATATTGTATCATGTTTTTTTGTTAGTTTTCTACTATGAACCTGTACTATGACTGAACTTATGTTTTGTATCTTTGTTGTTAATATGGACCCCCTCGAAAATGATCATAGATCATAGATAATCATGGATGGCACAACTCACAGGCCTATAGTCAAAGTAAAAGTCAGACCCAACATAAACTTAAAGCAGAAGTAAGCGATCCGGTGGTTTTGGCTAATGCTGCGTTCCAAGCAGGCTTTTGAAACCGTAAATTACAGCTTCAAGTCACGACTTAGGACTTTGTAGCGTTCCAGGCAACCCACTCGTGTTTCTCCGACCTGTTTTACCTGTGAAAGTCACTATAACGGCCACTCGTAACTTCTGACCGGTGAACTCGTACCAGATCGAACTGGTACCACTTCACGGTCGGAAAAACACGAGTTACGAGTTGCCTTGAACGCACCATAACGTCTTGTCAGCCGATGGAGTTAGCAGCCCCCGCCCTCGTCATGGATCTATTGGTCCTCGTCCCTACGTCACCACATTCACGCGCATCCCTTGGCTGCACACACAGAGAGGACTGCCCCTTTATGCCGTTCTCTCTCCTCATTGGATAAAGGTTGTAGGATGTAGGAGGAAGGAAAGTTTTCTCCTGGGCTCAGAGCAGAGCAGAGTGACTGACAGACCCGTGTTTCGGTCCAATACAACTATTTAAGACTTATATTAACACAAAAACATAGCTTACTTCTGCTTTAATGGACATAAATACACATAAACCAATAGCTGCTAACTGACAAAAAGTGAAACTGTGACTGAACAACGAAGAGGAACTCAGATGCCTGGAGCCTCTGAGCTTCTCATGTGTGAATGACCTCGAGCTTATCCACACACACACACACACACACACACGGACACACACACACACACAGGGACACACACACTCTCTCTCTCTCGTACTGAGCCAAGGTCGATGTGAGAGCCTGGGATCGTGTTTGTATGTGTGAGATTTGGATGACAGTGTGTATACATGTGTGTCAGATACATAAATATTGTGTGTGTGTGTGTGTGTGTGTGTGTGTGTGTGCCCTGCTGTTGACCCTGTTCAGCAGGATTACACTGGATGTTAATCTGGCACTTTCCTCCCAGTGGAATAGAGTCAGGACACGACTTAACTCCCACACACACACACACACACACACACACACACACACACACACACACATTTGTAACTATCATGGTTGTATAATGTGATAAAGGTGAGGTCAGTTCTCAGCTTTTATTCTTTGTTTTTATTCATATTTGGCGACTTTGAGTTTCGTTTTGTTCCAGTTGCTCCTTTAATTGCACACACACACACACACACACACACACACACACACACACACACACACACACACACACACACACACACACACTCTCTCGTCCACCACATCACGGGGTCAGAGGTCGTTGTACAGAGGGATGAAGGTAACGGCCTCTGAAATGACTCGGTTACCTGGATACAGGGAGAGACATGAGGCCTGGTCAGAGGTCAGGGTCACACACACACACACACACACACACACACACACACACACACACACACACACACACACACACACACACACCTGCTGTTAATCTCAGATGGTCGTGAAGTGGAGATATGATGAAACCTGCTGATGATGAAGGTCGATGATGTAAAACTCTGGATCATGAAACTGACCCCAGATCAGAATCAAAGTCCTGAGTCCGGCTCCTCTACCTGCTCGTTGGACCGTGACATCACCGTGACATCACCGTGACATCACACCTGAGCAGTTAGATACAAACAAACCAGAAGAAAAACTGTTGCAGTTTAAATGACAAATCTAAAGCAACATGAAGCTGAACTGAACTGAACCAGTTGAAACAAAATGAGCGACTAAAACATCATTGAAATGGAAAACAATCTTTATAAAACAAACAAAACTGAAATAAAACTAGACTTCCTGTTCATAATAAAGTGCCACATTTAAATGTATTGATCTTTACACTTCTGTGAAATAAAACTGAAGATACAGTCAGAGTTTAACCTTCCTCTTGTTTAAAACCTTATTAATTATCTACACACACAGAGGAGCTGGTGGATTTTCAAAATAATTACAGTACAAATGCTAATCAATCAATCAAACCAATCAAATCAAATCAAATGTGATTCAAAATCAAAAAGGACTTGAAGACCAGTGTATCATTAAAATATGAGGAATTCAAATAATAAAACATCAAGAACAGAGATAAACACAATCAGTGAAATAACAATAAAAAGGAGTAAAGAGGAACCCTGGTGTAGTAATAAATGACAAGACAAGATCAAGAATAAAAGATAAAAATAATAAAATACAGCAAATACACAACAAAGTAATAAATAGAGTGACTATAAACCACAAAGCCAGTTTATGTTTAAAATGTCTGATGGATGTTTTCATTTTGGATCGATGCTGCTGAACCGTTGATCAGTGAATCGATGTTTCGATGTTACAACTTCTTTAATATTGCACCGTGCTGACAGAATCTGTCACATGGTCACCTCATTGGCTGAGAGCTGCAGCAGCTTCCTGGTGTTTCACCGTGACGACGTCGTCTCTCTGGGTCTCTGGGATGTTGGAGCCAGTTAAAGGTTAAAACCTCGGTCTCTGTTAGAGGATTATCTTCTAACGCTCCTCATCCAGCATCCAACACGCTGCTCTCTCTCTGCTCCACTTGGTTTATGATGCATTCTGGGAAGAAGCTCTCCCCTGGTTAATGTCCAAATTCTGCTGTAATGTGCTCATGTAAAGCTTGAATTAACATCCAACGGCCCCTGGCTCCCATGTTTATCCCCTCGTATGTAATTTTAAGGCTCATAAGGGACGGAGGCTGCACTTCCTGCCACATAATGCCCCCCCATCCCCATCCCCATCCCCACCCCTCCCTCCCTCCATCTCTTTTGTTCTGCTGCATCTTAACCAGCGTTTTCAGGCTCCACTTTCACACTGTGAAATGTTTGAACCTGAGTAAATGCAGATTTCTCTCTGCTGGAGCTGCAAGAACTGAGTTTTATCACCTGTGGGTGGAGTCACTGTCTTTTATTTGTTATATTAAGTTACTATTTTACAACAGTGATCGATCAGTCAAAGTTTTATGGGAAAAATGTGAATTTAAAACTATTAAAAGTATCAAAGTCTTTCGAATGTGTTTCTATCAAACCTCTATACAGTAGAAAGTTAGACATTTGTGGTAAAGCTCCTTCAAAATAAAGGTAGAAGTTTGTGTTAAAGCTCCTTCAAAATAAAGGTAGAAGTTTGTGTTAAAGCTCCTTCAAAATAAAGGTAGAAGTTTGTGTTAAAGCTCCTTCAAAATAAAGGTAGAAGTTTGTGTTAAAGCTCCTTCAAAATAAAGGTAGACGTTTGTATTAAAGCTCCTTCAAAATAAAGGTAGAAGTTTGTGTTAAAGCTCCTTCAAAATAAAGGTAGAAGTTTGTGTTAAAGCTCCTTCAAAATAAAGGTAGACGTTTGTATTAAAGCTCCTTCAAAATAAAGGTAGAAGTTTGTGTTAAAGCTCCTTCAAAATAAAGGTAGAAGTTTGTGTTAAAGCTCCTTCAAAATAAAGGTAGACCTTTGTATTAAAGCTCCATACAGTATAAAGGTGTTGTATTAAAAAAACACTTTGTGATGTCACAACTAAGCCCCGCCCCCTCACCACCTGGACCCACCGTCCATCCAACAACAACTTTGCAGGATTTGGTTTCTCTGAGTGTTTTATTCTGAAATCTGCTCTACTTTTTTAATTGGATCACTTTAGGAAACAGTCAGCCAATCAGAAGAGAGGCTCAGAGTCTCCTCCTCCTCTCTTCTGATTGGCTGACACCGACCTGTTGTTACTAGAGCTGCAGAGAGAAGCTGAAAGAGAGAGGAGATGGAAAACTACACTGAGATGTTTTTTTTTTAGATCTTCTCATGGATCGACCCTTCAAAATAAAAGCGCAGAAGATGAAGAGGAGAGTTCAGTATTTATTTCTTCATTTATTTATGCCTTGATCTATGTTTTACTTTATAAACTTTTAAATGATTTAATCAGCCTTGACATATTCTGACTTTCCACCATATTATCAAACAGCCTGCATGCTCTTCAAAACTTCTTGTGATAAATGAAGTGGAATCAGAGTTCAGGTCCAGTTTTCAGTCTAACTCCGTGGTTTGAGTCCGTGTCCCGTGAGCCGGGCGGATTGAAGCGGAGCGATGATGCTCCGGTTGCATCAGCTCCTGTCTCTCTCTCTCTCTCCCTCTCTCTCCGAGCCCGTTCCAGTCTACGACCACTGACATTAATAATAATATGGAAATGCTGCAGAAGCTGTAACACAAGCCATCAATAATGCAGTGAACTCATGACCCAAAGTTATAACGATGCACATAAAGTGAAAATGAAACATCTGATTCGCCCGTGTAGCAATTAAAAAAAGCTTGTTTTTGCTGCAGCTCAGCGGGATAGTGAACGATCACACACACACACACACACACACAGACACACACACACACTGTCCAGCTCCTGTGTGTGTGAGCAGATGTGCAGTTTCCACCAGCTGTGTGTGAGGCATTTGCTGCGCTGAAGGGCAAATGTGATGTAAAGACGAGGAGGCAGCGATGGATGTCTGAGCCGAGAGCAGCCGTGAATATCAATGTGCTGCGACTGTCTACGACCGTCTGACACCAACTCTACCTCTCTACCTCTCTACCTCTCTACCTCTCTGTCTCTTCGTCCAGCCTTGGCTTTGCACCAGCAAACACAGAGTTTCATATGTCACAGACCTGAAGAACCAATAGAAAAAGCATGCACATCCCTAAGTATAAACGCTGGGTGCCGGACAAAGTAAGTAAATGATAAGGAAAAAGGAAAGTCTGCACACCAACAAAAGCTCCAGAGCAATAATGTATTATCACCCAAAAGGAGGAGTGACGTTTCAGGTAAGAAACCCTTCCTCAGACTGAAACAGGAGGGAAAGCAGGCCTCTAATATACCCACATGGTGAGTCACCTGACTGATCATGTGACAAAATATACACGCACAAGTGCACAATATTCAATAAAGTTGCATAATTATAGAATACACAATTTGAAAAGAAAAAATGTACAAGTGCACAAGCATGCTATGATTAGGCTACAGCAACATGACATAACATCAGGTATACATATTTAAAAAAAAACATACAGTCATGTAATGGGTACCAGAGGCATCTTGATACATTCATAAACAAGAAAAAAAGAGAGAAAAGGAGAAAGAAAGAAAGAAAGAAAGAAAGAAAGAAAGAAAGAAAGAAAGAAAGAAAGAAAGAAAGAAAGAAAGAAAGAAAGAAAGAAAAAAAATCCATCCAATGTCACCGAAGTAACAGGAAGACCTGAAGAACCAATCACGTCACGTCATGTAAACCTCTGGGGAACGGGAGGCGGAGCTAAAAACAACCAAAACCCACGAGGCTGTTACACTTTGTCTGCCACGAACAGTTACAAGACAACGAACAACATAAACACAACAAGATGCCAAGTAGATAACTGCTCTACAAGATGCAATGAACCTGCAAGTTAAAGGGATACTTCACCCAAAATCGATAATTCACTCATTATCTCCTCCCCCTTATGTGGACTAAGGGCTGGGAGAAGTTTCAGAGTCCTCCGTGGCTTCTCTGAGTTACAGGGGGTCTCGGCGTAGCAGTGCATGTCCATATAACGGTTGCAAATGGATACCAACTGTCTTTGTAACAAAAAGACACACCAAAAAACATCCAAATACCTCCATGCTGCTCGTATGTAATGTCCGTCTTGTATTGAAGCCCCGAAATGAGAAATTGTCCCGAAAAAAATTAAATAAGTCTATATTTCAAGCTTGTTTTGTAGCGGAAGCTTCTCAAAGCTCCTCTTCCCAGTTCGTCCAAATTTGACGAATTTTGACAAATTTGACGAAGCTTGAAATATAGACTTATTTAATTTTTTTTCGGGACAATTTCGCATTTCAGGGCTTCATCCAGATACAAGTAGCTCCCAGTGGCTGTGTGATATTTGCTGCAAGATGTTCTTCTGTGTTCACATCAAACATCCAATGGTTTACAACGAACATCTGGCAGCAAATCTCACGCATGTGCACAGACATCAACAGAGCCACTGGGAGCTACTGCTACAACAAGGATAAAAACAGAGATCACATTAATGTTTTCCAAACAACTTTTCCATGTGGCAGCTTCAGGACACTTGGGTCAGTACAGACGAGCAGTATGGAGGTATCTGGATGTTTCATAGTGTGTGTTTTGGACCATTCAAAAGTGAACTCTATCTGCCGCCATTATATGAAAACCTGTTGCAACTCCTAAAGAGTTTTGATGACTCTGAAAGTTCTCCAAACTCTTCCTTGGCGTGACGGTGAGTAGATGGTTGGTGAATTATCGATTTTGGGTGAAGTATCCCTTTAAATACAGGTAGGACTCCTGGTTTTTCTTTTAAAACAGTTTTATTTTTGTTGACAGTCGTCTCATTATTGAGTCTTTCCAGCCGACATGTGTTTTTTTATTCTTTTAAGCTTGTGGACCTGCCTGTCTACTGCACAGTGCTGAAAGGAGGAGGAAGAGGCATCGATGGAAAATGGCAAATTTCCAAAATAAAACATCCGGAAGTGTAAATTAGATCAAATAAACGATTATAAATGATCACTAAACGATCCACGGCCCGGTACCGGTCCCCTGTCCCCTGCTCTAGTCTCTGGTTCATCTTGATGCCTGTGTGATTGTGTGAAAAGAGTTTTAAGCTTAAGCTTTAAAAAAGAAAAAGGTAGCGTAGCCAACGTGTAAATCAATGCATGTGAAGTTGAAGGTAACACGACATGAATAATACAGATGAGCTCTGGGCTTCAGACGTGAGTATTGATTAATATTTGACTACAGCTCAAATCCATTGTGTGGTTTGACTGTTTTCTGTATTTTCCTGTTCAGCTGTTGGACAAATGAAAATGTCTTATAGCCAATAGGCTTCATCGGATCATCAGTCGTCTCTATTGATCTAAGTTTGGAAAATATTTCCTGGCTCAGGTGAATGTGGTAAATCAGAGCTCATGATAAAACCAGATTTAAAGGGATAGTTCACCCAAAATTCAAATTTCACTCATTATCTACTCACCCTCATGTCAACTAAGAGCTGTGAGATTGGATACCAACTTTCTTTGTCCAAAAAGACACACCAAAAAACATCCAAATACCTCCATAGTGCTCATCTGTAATGTCCCTCTTGTATTGAAGCCCCGACATGAGAAATTGTTCCGAAAAAAATTAAATAAGTCTATAATTTAAGCTTTAAGTTTGAAGCGGAAGCTCCCAGTGTCTCAGTTCACTGCTCTTCCTGTGTCGACCGGCGGAACAATTTCTCATGTCGGGGCTTCAATACCAGAGGGACATTACAGACGAGCAGTATGGAGGTATTTGGATGTTTTTTGGTGTGTCTTTTTGGACGAAGAAAGTTGGTATCCATTCACAACCATTATATGGACAAATACTGCTGCATGGACCCCCCCCCCCCCCGTAACTCAGAGAAGGCACGGAGGACTCTGAAACTTCTCCCAGCCCTTAGTCCACATGAGGGTGAGTAGATAATGAGTGAAATTTGAATTTGCTGTGAACTATCCCTTTAAAGCCGCTGCATCTGATGAAGATTTAAACATCACTTGTTTTCTCTGATGCATGTTCAGGGCTCGTAGTAAATTCCAGCTTCCACATGTTGTTGAGACGTTCATGGTGTGAATCTGGACATCAGTTTGTATCCGTCTCTGTCTTCTCTGCCTCCTGACAGCTTCTCTCCTTCACCTCCACTTCACTGGGGAGATGTTGTTGTTTTTTATTCAGCAGTAATAATTCTGTTTTTAAATCAGACCTACTGTTTTCTCCTCCTGACTCAGCCCCGATGTGAATTCCTAATGAGTTGGTTTTCTTTACCTCTGGGCAGCTCTGGGAACAGCTGGCCACAGAGTGGGCTGATCAGTATGCACAAAGTGCTTCGTGCTGCCGTGTGTTCTGTCGGATTTCGCTCCTAAATTGGTCGGTTTGGAGCGGCGCTCGGCCTTGGAAAGCTGAGTGGATATCGCCTCCAGGCTTTTCCTGACTCCAGATGACGTGAATTACCCGAGTTACTGTAGGTGACGGATTGTTTATGGCAGTTTTTTAGGAATAAACTAATGCAGAGGCTTCCAGGGATGAGTAGCTGTTGTCCTTTTTCCTTATTATCCATCCTCCTGTGTGGTCAATGAAAGAGAGTCCACACAGATAAAGATGTTTATGACATCTGGTTTTCTGATGCTGCATTTGGTTTTTTCACCTTTAGGGCAAATAAAAACATGTAAACAGCATTAGTGTGAGGTGCTGGACTGGTGTTGGGTGCTCGGTTTGTCAAAGACGAGGTGATTAAAAACAGAAACCTGCTGCTGGAACTGTCTTGTTTAATCATTGGGTAGATAATTAAACAAAAGGTGAGGTGCTTCTTAAAGGGATAGTTCAACATCTTGGCAAATTGGCCCATTGCCATAATCCCTATAGTCTATATAGCAGTAGGTCCGTTACCTTTAATTGTCGGTGCAAGCTGTTTTTAGAACAGCGGAGCAGAGCCGTGAGCTGCTCAGAGCTACGCTACGGAGGCTCATTATGGGATTTCTTGGTTTCCCTCATCAAATTCATCAAATACACAATCCAACAACTTTTATTATTGTTGTTGGTTCAATTTTACTAGATACTAGCTACTTTGCTATCGAGCTAATCTGAGGAGAGCTGTGGTGACGTAGCGACGCCTGTCAAGGTCGGTGATGAGGACAGGATGTCAACATGTCATCAACAGTTCTTTGGTGTGAAACCAGAACCAACCGGATCAGATGGAGATGATGGAGCAGAAACAAAACTCATCGTAGATTAGTTTCCTTTATGAAAAATAATTTGCCCGTGCTGTTGTTTGCCAAGCATGTGATGATGTCACTTCAAGAGACACAACAAGAAACTAGGAGCTGAAAATAAATCCACAGCAACATTTTGACCCCGGTGTTGTGATGTGAACTTTAAGAGCCAAGTTTATAGACCGCGGAATGATTAAAAAAAAAAGAAAAGAAGGAAATACCAGCCGTTATAAAACATCTCCAGGGTGAAAAAGAGGATGTGACAACAGGAAAAAGTCAAATAGTCCAGCAAATCAGCTTTTTAAAGGAAGAATAAAAGCACCTTCATGCTTTAATGTTTGGTGTTTTCCTCTCTTTCTTTCTTTCTTTCTTTCTTTCTTGTCCCTTCTCCAGCAGCAGCATCCTGACTGACTTTGTGCCCCGACCTGCTGTGTTTTATGTGTTTTATGGGCTCAGCCAGTTATGGCAACACACTTTAACAGCTAATCTGTAGCAAGCTGCCGCGCTAGCAGCCCGCAGTGCTCCGCTCCGCTCCGCTCTGCTCAACCACACGGAAAGTTATAGAGCCCCATTATGATGCTCTATCAAGCCCCTCGTATTGCTTGAAGGTCAAGGGCACTTTATATGAAAGATGTGAAATCTGCCTGATATTATAAGGACTGAGATGGATAAAAGAGGGAGAGAGGGAGGGTAAAAGAGGGAGAGAGGGAGAGTCATTTTCCTCCTCAGGTTCCTATAAAGAGACGATCTCACCTTTCCTTTCATGCTGGGAGCTTTATGGGCGGCCGGGGAGCTGTAATTGGAGGCTGACAGGCCCGGCTTTGTGGCAGCACAACCACAGGTGACGGTAATCTGCTGGATCTCAGGGAGGACACACACACATACATCTGGACACACACACACACACATCTATATATATATAAATATAAATATATAATAAATATGACCAAGCTGCATGCTCTGCTCCGGTGTGTTTGTGGAGCCTCTGAGGGATCAGGAGTAATGAGTTTTGTATTCTCAAAAGAATAATAAAAATCTCCTTCTCCTTCTTTTTTGCTTCACACAAAGAGAAGTATTTATGATATGTGAGGCGGTGACACACACACAGACACACACACACACACACACACACACACACACACACATCGACACACACACACACACACACACACACACACAGCTTTAGTTTAACAGGTAGAATTGTGCTGTGTCTCTGATCAGTGTGATTTGAGGCCTCAGGCTCAACGACCTTGTGGAGGTGATGATGTCACTACTCAGGTCGTCAACAGCAACAACAACAACAACAACAACAGTGTGAATCAGAGGAGACGATGAATGACGTCATAGTGAGTTTTACTCTTCATCATCATCTTTCTCCTCCTGCTCATCCTCCTCTTCTCCTCCTCCTGTCAGTAGCCCTTCAACAATAACATTGAACAAATAATAATAATAATGTATGTAGCCTAAATGAAATGACCTGGCTCAACTTGGTAACATGGGTAACATCATCCATCGAGACGTGCCCCGCCGTGCCCCCGCCGCGCCGTGCCCCCGCAGCAGCGAGAGACGGACTCGGCCCAAAATCCGACATCACACGTTACAGCAACAATTTTGCATTTACGCTATGAAACGGCAGTAGTGACGGACTGGCCATAGGAGGATGTGGGCAAATGCCACAACGGTCGGACCAAGACTGAGGTGACTGCGACCGCTGCGTGAAGATGCAGTCCTGCTGATGTGATCAAGATCAAAGTCGGTTGGTACCAGCTGTTTTACCGCCGGCCAACTCTTAAAGACAGCAGACACAACATGGCTACATGGCTGATGTATAGCTCACCTGATAGAGCTGCTCACTCACTAAACAGAACCCAATTGTGCTAATTGCCCAATATATATAAGTTAGCATCCGGCAGTTTCTGAATACTGGGGACCCATACTATCTATTTCTAACATAAAACTTTGGGGTACTCAACATTTCCGGGTACTCATTTTTGGCAAGTAGACTATTTGGGGACATGAAATAAACTGAACTGAACTGAACTATATATATATATATGCCTTTTCTTTTGAGCACCTGCCCCTCCAAAGGTCTCTGCACGGGCCTGCTCCTATTGCTTCTTCCTCCTCCTCTCCCCCTCCTTCTTTCCTCCTTTCCTTTTCTCCTCCTCCTCTCCTCTCCTCCATCCTCCTCTCCTCCTCCCCCTCCTCTTCCTCTCCTCTCATCCTCCTCCTCTTCCTCTCCTCCTCCTCCTCCTCCTCCTCCTGTGAGAGGACTCAGTGAGGAGGAGCAGTGGTCGGTCAGTCTGACCTCATCTCTGGCATCGACTCAGAGCCTGAAGCCAACAGCAGATGTCCTCTCCTCCTCTTCCTCTCCTCATCTTCCTCTCCTCCTCTTCCTCCATCACACACTCTCTCTCTCTTTCTCTCTCTGTACATCCTCCTCTCCTCCTCTTCCTCTCCTCCTCTTCCTCCATCTCTCTTTCTCTCTCTGTACATCCTCCTCTCCTCCTCTTCCTCATCACTCTCTCTCTCTCTCTCTCTCTCTCAAATTCAAATTCAAATTTGCTTTATTGTCATGAATGTTAGAAGAACTATGTTGCCAAAGCATCAAGAATCAATGAAACAAAACAAATACAACTCACAGAATCAAATATATACAAAAAGAAAAAGAAGTAGAAATACATTTATACTGTATACCCTATGCATGTGTGTGTGCTGATGAGGTTCTTTCTCTCTCTCTTATACACAGATTTTGTGTCATTAGTTAAGTTGTTATATAATGAAAAATATATATACAGTTCATATTAAATGATGATGATAATAATATTAACACATAAAATAAAGAAATGAAAAACCACAATAACAATATTATATCATAGCAATAAGTTGTGATCAGCATCGTGTGTTCTCATGGCAGAGTGTTAGTTACATATTGTGCAGCTAACTTTACAAAATTCTCCCAGACAGAGTTTTAACAGTTCATCACATGTTTTTCTCGATACGATGGATCTGCTGCATCTACATCTCATGCAAAACCACTGATGCGCATTGCCTTCAGGGACAGTTTTTCATCAAGCAGTCACCAAGAAATCCCATAATGAGCCTCCGTAGCGTAGCTCTGAGCAGCTCACGGCTCGGCTCCGCCGTTCTAAAAACAGCTTGCACCGACAATTAAAGGTAACAAACCTACTGCTATGACTATAGGGATTATGACAATGGGCCAATTTGCCAAAATGCTGAACTAACCCTTTAATAATAATAATAATAATGCTGCGTTCAGGTGCTGCATGTGTTTCTCCTTCTGACACGTGATGTCATCGCGTCCTCGCTTGGCCCTCAGTCAACGACCTCGTTGTGCCCGTCGCCACGGCGTCTTATCAGGGCTGAGCTGAGCCGCGCTGCGTTCAAAGACCTCTGATTAAATCAGCTTCCCAAAGAGCTCAGTGCACATTTTAATTCCCCGACTTTTTCTGACTAATCTCATTAGCTTCATTCTGACTCGACCCGGCGGCTCACTCAACCTAAAGGGATTCCCCCTCCATGTCCACACACACACACACACACACACACACACACACACACACACACACACACACACACACACACACACACACACACACACACACACACATATTAATCGACAGGCAGCAGGCTAAAGCTGTTTTCTATTCAATTAGTCAAAAAGTGCGAGAGGCTCGTGCTGCAGATCGAACAACTGGACTGTGTGTGTGTGTGTGTGTGTGTGTGTGTGTGTGTGTGTGTGTGTGTGTGTGTGTGTGTGTGTGTGTGTGTGTGTGTGTGTGTGTGTGTGTGTGTTTGAGAGACAATGGCTCTGATCTATAACCTTATACATTCATTGTTCAATAACAAATCAAAATTCATCACATTCATATTTTTTATTATATGTACAGATGATAATGATGATGATGATCCATCTCAGGGTTCAGGTTTTCTTAACAACCATTTTTTGAGACTGTCTATAATTCTTTTACGACTTGCAAACTAAAAAAAGAAAGAGAAGATCATTCTTTTTATTCCAAGTTTCGAACAGAGGAGGGAACATCTGGCTCCGCCTTCGACCAGGAAACCAACCTGAACTCCTTGAGCGATGCTGTGATGTCATGCAACCCTTTACTGACACCGTGGCTGTTTTCAAAACCGCGTACTACCGTAATGCCTACTAGCTACATACTGCGTTAGTAGCTATGTACTGTATACAGACTGAATGTGGGATTCAGTCTGTTACTTCAGCAGACCGACACCGTTCGCACCGCAGTAACAGTATACAAGTTTCCCAGAATGCATTCTGCGGCAACCGGTAGCGGTAGCTGTAAAACAGGAGAAAAGCTGTTTTATTTCTCGCTCTAGCGCTGTAATTTTGTAACTTTATTAAGTTTTAACATTTTTCATGTGAGAAAGTAACTGTTTAGATCCCAAATATAAGGCCAGTTGATCCAAATGACGGCTGTTTAGAAGTTTGCTCCGATGTTTTTCGGAGAAGTGAAGCTCCGCAACGACCGTGACATCACAGAGGCAGCAGCCGGTCTGCAGAGCTGCTCGGCCGGCCAACCTCCATCGTCATCCCGGGGGAGAAAACCATCGCTAATTAACTTACCCGCAGGTTTTTAGAGGTTTACCACCGGCTGGTTATATAACAGGGTTACGGTCCACGGCAAAGATACTTCACTACTCTAAACCGTCTTTGGTTACGGTTAGACGTCAGGGGCGCATTGCATTGTGGGATACAGTACACAATGTAGACTGGTCAGATACAAACTGGAGATATTTTCCCGAATCAGTACGACATCCGGGAACTTTTCGCATACTGCAGATTTTGCTTTTGTTTTCATATTGCATACTGCATTTTGGCCAAAAGAAGTCGAGACTTTTGTCAAGTTCGATAACGTGTGTAAAGTTTTGTAGGTGGTTTTGAGTCGAGCGCCGTCTGATGGATCATCAACAAACCCGAGAGGAGACGAGGTCGCCGTTCAAAGGACGCCATGTTTGTGTTTGTCTGTCTGTCTGTTTGTTTGTGTGTTTGTTGAGAGGAGCGGTTGCCTTCAGGTGCAGGTCACCGCCGTAGTTTCACTCTGCAGACGCCATCAATGTTTGATGCAGAGAGGAGCTGGCAGCCCACACACACCGCTCAGCGCTGCCCATTCATTATTCAGGAGCAGCGGTGGAGGAATAAAAAGACGTGTGAGAGAGAGAAGCACAGTTGGACGCCCCCTTCAAACCCCCAACCCCCCATCTGCCCCCTCTGTATGGCAAGCGGATTTAACATTTAAAAGCTAAGTTTGACTATCCGGAATTAACACTGTAGATATCAACAACGTCTTTCTGACTAGTTGTAATCACATTTTGAATAGTTGGATTTTTCTCTCTGTAATTCAGTTTTGCCTCTTGTCAAAAAGAACATTTCAGATCCACAACTACGTTCTTCCTAGGACAAATGACGTCACTTTAACCATTCATGTGTATGGGGTTTGTCATTACAGATATCTACAATTCAGTTGCGGATATCCGCTATGTGAATTACAGATATCTGTAACTGAATTATGACTAGTACTAATTCCAGTTTGAGATATCTACAATTTGATTCTGACTAGTCATAATTCCAGTTCAAGATATCTACAACGTCATTTCGCCTAGTCAAAACTTAATTTAAGATATCCGAAAAGGGACATGTAGATATCTTTAATTGAGGTGAATTACAGATATCTAAAACTGGAATTATGACTAGTCAGAATCAAATTGTAGATATCTCAAACTGGAATTACTACTAGTCGTAATTCAGTTACAGATATCTGTAATTCACATAGTGGATATCTGCAACTGAATTGTAGATATCTGTAATGACAAACCCCATACACACGAATGGTTAAAGTGACGTCATTTGTCCTAGGAAGAATGTAGTTGCAGATATCTGAAATGTTCTTTTTGACTAGAGGCAAAACTGAATTACAGATAACTACAACACATATCCAGTTTGGCTTTTAAATGTTAAAATGGCTTGCCATACCCTCTGCCCCCCTTCTGCCCCCTCCCCGAGGAGAAACAGGTTGTTCTTATAGTCGACGCCCTCAGTGTCCGTGTCCCCCTCTGAGCCCCAGTCAGTCAGAAGTTGAAGAACTTTTCTATTGATTGAGTCTGAACCCGTCGGTGTGTGTGTGTGTGTGTGTGAGGGGGGGGGCATCGGGTCTCTGAGGTCGTCGACTTTCATCTCACACACATTCACAGCCGCTCGTTTAATAAATAAATGATGAGGCAGCCGACGACTGTGGCCAGATAATCCATATCTGATGTTAAATTCACACTAACACGCACATGCACGCACACAAATGCACACACACACACACACGCATGCACACACAGACAGACACACACACACGCACACAACACACACACACTTGTATAAGTTTGTGGAGACGTGGTAAACTCATAAACACACGAGCAGAAACTTGTTGAGGTCGTTTCTCTCCGACCTTCAGAAGCTTCATCTGGACCCCGACTGTGTCTCACCAGGAATTAGACCGGCCCGAGTCAGAGGCTCCATGATAAATGATAATAAAATGTGTTTTCCAGCTTTAATCCTAATTAATTATATTTATTTGTGGTATAAACCAAAAAATATATTTATTATTTTAATATTTTTACATCTAAATCTCTTTGTCAGATGTTTGATGACTCATCCTGCACTCGTGGGCGGTCCTAACTCTGCATCCAATTAAAACCTTATTTCTCGAGCACATATTTATATGTGTCATAAATATGACACACACACACACATGCATCATGCATGTATAAAGATGTACATATTTACAATCTGGTCGTCTTTAGCAGCATTGGAATAAATGAATAAACATGTTGTTGGAAGAGAAAATAAATAATAAAAATAATAAAAAATAGCTAAATTAATTAGGGAAATGATGATGACGGTGGTCAAACAAACAAAACAGATGATTCAATAAGTCAATAAATGAAACACAAACTCACAGTTCACTGATGTATCGGTTTAATAATGAAGTGAAGTTTGATAACAGAACATAAACTACATGTGATGTTCAGGTGTCCACGTGAACGTAGGAGTTCAGAGTTTTGGAGAGAATTTTCTCCTTTAGCTTTAGAAGATCCAATTAAATAATTAAAACACTGAGGTGAAGGTTCATTCACAGTGATGATGATGATGATGGGGAGGATGAGGAGGAGGAAGAGGAGAACAATGGTGGTGATGATGCTGCTGTCGAGGACAGATGATTGGCTGTTGTGTGAATGCTCAACGAGCTCATTATGTGTCATAATTGGCAGCAGCTCTGTGTTCACATATGATTAATTACTCTAAATGAGGATTAGAAGTCTGCAATTACTCAGTGATATCACAAAGAGCGAGTCCTGATTATGAGGGTTAATTATCATGACCTGTGTGTGTCTGTATGTGTGTGTGTGTGTGTGTGTGTGTGTCAGACATTAGGACCTTTCCTATTAGGGCTCTACTTCCCCCTTTTTTCCTCAATGTCAATTAGGTGCTCGTTAATTTATTGTAAATGTCATTTAGAAATGTCAGATCTCAAAATAATCAAATGGAGACAGCAGCACTCGTCTGTCTCTGCTTTTATTATCATCATCATTATTAGTATTATTATCATTATCATCATTATTACCATTTATATTGGTGGTAAATGGGAATTTGGACTCTGCAAAAACACGATTAACACAGTTTATTCTATAGTTTTAAAGCAGCAGACGAGAAATGACCCAAATCAATCAATTATTGTCAGTGAAAAACACATCATAATATTATTATATTGATATATTTATTATAGCTGCAGGTTCAGTCACATTTAACAAAGGTTTTTATTGAGTTTCTTTGTCTGATTTTATCTGTATAGCAGCGAGCCAAGGCCTCAGTTTATTAGAGGAACACACACACACACACACACACACCTGGATGTACTGTAATGTTAATAGGAGTACGGTAAACTATTTAAAATCCAGTTTCTCTTATTGTGCAGCTGCAACAAGGAACAACTGCATCCTCGGGTCACTTTAAAACTTCAATTATTGTGAGTTTTTCTTATTTATTCTGAATGTTTGTGTCACTTTTATTGTCTTTTTCTATTTTCTGACACTTTATTGGTGCTTTTTGTGTCTGGGACCTTTTTAGATTCACATGTCTGTAGCCTATGAATGAATGAGTGGGTGAATGAGCTGTTCAGTGGGAGGTTGGTGTGACGTTCAGGTGTCTCTGTACACTGTGGTAGCCTATATTTAGCAGCATGTTGTTCCCTAATATGAAACCTACACAATAAAACATGGGTTTTCTTGTGCAGCAGCAGCAGCAGTGACACAAGTCTGATTATATGTTGAACCTCCTCCACCTCCTCTTTGATAATGTGAGGAGAAGAGGAGAAGAAACTGGAGCCTTATTACTGTTCCCAGAGTCTGTCAGAGGTAATGAGAGCGAGATGACTGTGAGTCAGACGGAGAAGAATACAGGATGGATGGATGGATGGAGCGAGCAGCTGCATCATTATCATCATCATCACTGTTATTATTATCATGGTATTATTATTTCTATTGTTTGTCTCTTTGTGGAAAGCTGAAGTGGAGACGACCAAGACAAAGAGAAAATAGGTTCGTGATGAGAAACAAGAAGCCGAGGGAAGAGGAGGAAGAAGGAGGTGAAATGATGAGGTTTAAATTCCTGCTGTTGTGAAAGATGTAGGGAAAAAAAGAAGAAAAAAAGATCCGTAAAGGGATAGTTCAACATTTTGGCAAATTGGCCCATTGCCATAATCCCTATAGTCATAGCAGTAGGTTCGTTACCTTTAATTGTCAGTGCAAGCTGTTTTTAGAACGGCGGAGCAGAGCCGTGAGCTGCTCAGAGCTACGCTACGGAGGCTCATTATGGGATTTCTTGGTTTCCCTCATCAAACTCATCAAATACACAATCCAACAACTCCACAACGCTCTGGTGGACAAGTTGTGACCTGCACATTCACCACGCTATGAGATAATAACACAACGTTACCACACAGAGTTGTTTTAGAGGGAAATTCATGCAAAACCGCTGATGCGTGTTGCCTTCAGGGACAGTTTTTCATCAAGCAGTCTCTGCATTTACCTCTAAAACAACTCTGTGTGGTAACGTTGTGTTATTATCTCATAGCGTGGTGAATGTGCAGGTCACAACTTGTCCACCAGAGCGTTGTGGAGTTGTTGGATTGTGTATTTGATGAGTTTGATGAGGGAAACCAAGAAATCCCATAATGAGCCTCCGTAGCGTAGCTCTGAGCAGCTCACGGCTCTGCTCCGCCGTTCTAAAAACAGATTGCACCGACAATTAAAGGTAACGAACCTACTGCTATGACTATAGGGATTATGGCAATGGGCCAATATGACAAAATGTTGAACTATCTCTTTAAAGATCCATAAATGCATTTAAATGTCAGTTTACCTGTGTGAAAGGTCACAGAGAGACTCACCACTCTCTCTCTGTCCTTCAAGAGCAAATATGGCTGTGTGTGTGTGCGTGCATGCATGCATTTGTGTGTGTGTGTGTGTGTGTGTGTGTGTGTGTGTGTGTGTGTGTGTGTGTGTGTGTGTGTGTGTGTGTGTGTGTGTGTGTGTGTGTGTGTGTGTGTGTGTGTGTGTGTGTGTGTGTGTGTGTGTGTGTGTGTTCCAGTGGCTCGCCCAGCCCGCCCCTCCCTGCCAGGTCGGCCTGGCTGCTAATGATGTTGTCAAAGTGGAATGTGGAGCAAAAAGATTTTTCTGCTTCTTTGCACGCACATGGACACGCACATGGACACACACACACACACACACACACACACACACACACACACACACACACACACACACACACACAGAAGGACAGTGAATCAGAACAAAGGTTTAAGTGTGTCCAGATTCTCTAAACACACACACTTTATAATTCAAATCCAGTCCAGTTCAGATGATTATCAGTTATTTTAACATCCAACCACCAGTTTGTCGATACATCCCATCATCTGTATTCACCGTGTCGGAGGAGAAGATGAGATGATGTTTGTGTTGAGCTCTACGTTAGCCTTGAGCAGCGGCCTCTGGAGCTGAGCTGAGCTAACCTCCCTGAGATTAAAGCCCATTATGTATAGCTACAGGTGCTGGAGCTTTAAAACCCAGAAAACACAGAATCTGAAGAAAAGAGCTTCATATTAAAGGGATAGTTCACCCAAAATTCAAATTTCACTCATTATCTCCTCCCCCTCATGTGGACTAAGGGCTGGGAGAAGTTTCAGAGTCCTCCGTGGCTTCTCTGAGTTACAGGGGGTCTCCATGCTGCACTGCATATGACGGTTGAGAACGGAGCTCACTTTTCTTCGTCCAAAAAGACACACCAAAAAACATCCAAATACCTCCATAGTGCTCGTCTGTAATGTCCGTCTTGTATTGAAGCCCCAACATGAGAAATTGTTCTGAAAAAAAATTAAATAAGTCCATATTTTAAGCTTGTTTGTAGCGGAAGCTCCCAGTGTCTCAGTTCACTGCTCTTCCTGTGTCAATGCAAATCACGGGAGATTCCGGCAGAGCAACACTGGGAGCTTCCGCTACAAACAAGCTTAAAATATAGACTTATTTAATTTTTTTTCGGAACAATTTCTCATGTTGGGGCTTCAATACAAGAGGGACATTACAGACGATCACTATGGAGGTATTAAGATGGTTTTTACCAAACATTAAAGAGGAACTTTGCAAGTCTGGTCGCTTTTCCTCTGTGTTGCTAACCCTCCTCTCAGTCATGTGCATTTGTTTTTAACAAAGCCGGCGAAAAATTAATACATGTAGTGGTTGATAACGTTATATAACACATACAAAAAATGTAATTCCTGATGACAGTAACTATTCTGCTTAAAGGTGTTAGCTACAAGTTTAATTCCTCTCGGCCAGTAGGCTAAGTGTCACACTCACCCTTGCCCGCTCTCACTCCAACCTTCAACTGTACTGGTTGCCAGGTAATACGCCTGTAGGGAGCAGCTAGTAGCTAAAGCTAAGCTAACGCTAACCGTATTTAACGAGCAGCAGCAGCTCCGGTGTTGTTGACAGTGAACTGAAAACACATCTGAATTATTTCACACTAACTCACCTGCAGATGAAGCCGACAAACCTGCAGCAGCATCACACCTGCACCGGAAACGTTACAGCACCGGCCTTAGCAAAGTCGTTTCTGCCGTTAGTTAGCATTAGCATTAGCACAAGGCCATTTTCTCCACAGAGCTAGCTTATCACGATCTGGCAACCCCTGCGCAGAGATCATTTCATGCTGACGTTGTCAACGTAACCAGATGTAAATATTTAGACATTTTGGACGCGTCAAAATGTATGAAACAATTATATAGGCCTACTATTAAAAACAAATCAGTACAATTTTTATTCTGCACCCCTGTAGACCTTATGTGGACGTATTATTTTTGAAAAATTAATCGTTTTGATGAAAAAGTCGTAGCTATGACATTTAAACTCTAACCTGACCGGATGTTTTCTATGTTCTGTGTTAAACCGGGGTTTTCTCAGATTTCAGCTGTTGCAAAATCACATTACCAACACAATGAAAACGAGACTGACTGTAGTTTGTTAAAGTAAACCAAAAAAAAACAAAAAAAGCCCTTTAAACATTTGCAGGTCGCTGACTACACAACCACACACACACACAGACACACACACAGAGACACACAAAGACACGTTTTCTCTCCCCACATGTTCATGTTTTCACAGCAGCTGCTGACAAATTGACACGATCCTGGGAATTTTCCCCACATGGAAAGCTACATTTCTGAGTTTTATTTTGGAGCGGCGCGCAGGGCGAGGTCACTCTAGGAAAGAGAGAGAGAGAGCACGCCGTCCCTGTCGGTCTCTGCCTCGCTCGCCCGCTCTCTGACTTATTCTCTCATTCTTTGTGGTTGTGGCTTTTCCCAGGCACGGCCTCGCTGACGTAGCGGCAACATTTAACACACACACGCAAGAAATAACACGTCAGGACCAACTGACCGTGTGTGTGTGTGTGTGTGTGTGTGTGTTTGACCTCGGGGTCGACCCACCTCGCCATCAGCACCTCAGCTCACAGACATGAAGATGTTGTTTTTCTTTTGTTTGGTAATGAAACACACACTCACTCATCCAGTTGCACAACAGAGTAAAAACAATGAGAAACAGATCAGCTTCTAAAGACACTTAGCTGTCTGTGGTTGGCTGAGACAGGCAGCAGTCTGTAGGTAGCTGAGATGAGGCACGTTTCCCCTGAAGAACCGTTTAGGAAGGAACGTTTACAAGGCCTAAACCAGTCTTTACCTCGGCGTTGGTTCAGATCGGCCCTGAAAAACTCCCCAGGTGGTATGGCAAGTGGATTTAAAGGACAATTCCAGACAAATTCAACTCGGGCTGTATGTTCCTAACATTTTAGGTTCTGCTGCTTAGGCTGTTTCCATCCCTCAAAGCCACAGACAGCGTCAGATGGAGACTCAAACATGCACCCAGAAGTTTATTTACTTCAACAAGCCGACATGTTTGTAAAACTAGATCTAATTCAAAGTCGAGACCCAAGTTGATGCTCGGTGTGTTCAGGTGCAGTGGGAAGCTCCCGTTTGTGTCATAAACACAGGAATATCAACTCTGGACTTGCTTGAAGTAAATAAACTTCTGGCTCGCCATCTGACGCTGTCTGTGGCTTTGAGGGATGGAAACAGCCTAAGCAGCAGAACTTCAATCCGCTCCCATTCATCGTTGCCGTGGCGATGCGGGGACAGACACAACTACCGCAAAACAGGAAACATTAAACTGGAAATCTTCAGATTCCTTCTTTTAGACCTAAAATGTTAGGAACATACAGCCTGAGTTGAATTTTCCCGGAATTGTCCTTTAACTTAAACAGCTAAATTTGACTATCCGGAATTAACATAGTAGATATCAACAACGTCTTTCCGACTGGTCGTAACTACATTTTGAATAGTTGGATTTTCCATTCAAGATATCTGTAATTCAGTTTTGCCTCATCAAAAAGAACATTTCAGATTCTTCCTATAGGACAAATGACGTCACTTTAACCATTCATGTGTATGGGGGTTTGTCATTACAGATATCTACAATTCAGTTACAGATATCCACTATGTGAATTACAGATATCCCCTTCAGACCCTGCGTCCATTGGAATGGACATGACATATTTCTGTCTCTAAACAAATAAATACTCTGTAATTCAATGATGTCAGCAATGCTAGTTACTGATTGGGTCCTGATTATCCAACCACAATCATGTTATGACTTTGAGCACACTCTGAGAGAGTGACAGACATCCGACAAGACAAGCATGGTGGACCGATTGCAGAGAGGGAGGAGGAAGCGCCCATTTTCAGTCAAAAATATAAATTTATGTTCATGCTGGCCAAAGCAATTTGCTGTCAGTATACTTTTAACTGTTACAAGTCATAATATTTGAAGTTATTTTAAACAAATATCATATCATTAATTTGTAGGATTTTTTCAAAGTTCAATGTCCATTGCAGTGGACATCAGGAGTTAGGCGAGGTAAGCCAACACTCAAATGCTTAGTGTCAGTATATAAAGAAACTAAATACCTGTAAGCTTTTCATAGGTAAAGCATGGTGTCACAGTTTATTTATTCATGATTATAACATTTTAATATATATTTTTTGTTCATAATGTTCTCATAATCATAATAATGAGTGTCAAAGACTCCCTTAAACGTCTCGTAAATCTGAACTTGACTCCTTGAATTCAGGCAATGAGAAGGATGTTACCAGGAGTGAGATAGGTGGTAGGCCTAAGTTTAGAAATTAAGACAGTTTATAATTGTTAGTATGTGGTTTCCATCAATTTAATGTCTTATCTAAATGGAATGGATAAGTGTTCAAGAGTGAGAATACATGAAATGAGTTCAAATGTGATTGTTTTGTTATTAGATTCAGAGAGGGACAGTGGAGAGGTTACAGTACATGCATGCCAGAAGAACTTATGTGGCAGATGAGATTGAGGTAGAGGAGACAGACAGTATAGTGAAAGAGGAGGACAGGAGGAGATGACAGTAGCAAGAAGAAATCAAGTGGCGTCACAGGCCATTCACTACAATCATGTGCACGTCCTTTGAGAATCCTCCAATTGATGAGGATCATCCCATAGACCCTATATATGAATTCTTCAAACAATATACTGTATACAGTGACAAGAAAAAATATGGAATTTCTTAGTTTTCTGCATTAATTATCCATTTAATGTGATCCGATCTACATCTAAGTCACAAACACGATGAGCTTAACCTAATTCCACACAATTATAATATTTCATGTCTTCATTGAACATGTCCAATACACATTCACAGTGCAGGTGGAAAAAGTAATTGAACCCTTGGATTTAATAAGTGGTTGAACCTCCTTTGGCAGCAAAAACCTCAACCAAACGTTTCCTGTAGCTGCAGATCAGAACTGCACAACACCATTGGTCCTTACAGAACTGCTTCAGCTCAGCCATGTTCTTAGGATGTCTGGTGTGAATGGAGGTCATTCCATAGCACCCCTATTGGATTCAGGTCTGGGCTCTGACTGGGCCATTCCCAAAGGTGGATTTTCTTTTTTTTGAAGCTACTCTAGATTATCTAGGTAGTAGATTTATTTAAATGTTTAGGCTCATTGTCCTGCTGCATCACGCTATTTTACTGAATTCAGCTAGTGGACAGCCACCCTGACATTATCCTGTAGGAAGTCTTGATAAAGTTTTACTTTAAAAAATAAATTCAATCTTAGTTTCAACAGTCGACAAAATATTTTTCCATTAGTGTTGTGGAGTGGCAAACGTCAGGCCTGCAATGGAAAGCAAAGCAATTAATGCAGAAAACTAGGAAATTCCAAAGGGTTCATACTATTTCTTGCCACTGTACCTATATATATTCTACCTAAAGTGCAGTATGACATGGTTGACATGCCAAATTATGATGAAAACAACGAGGCTACCAGATGAAGACTATACATGAAAAAACACATCTTTTCTGATAAGTGCGACATCCTCCTCTCTTCTTGCAGCTTTCTATCAAGTTGATGTACGTACATGTTTAGAACTGCACACAAACTCAAAACCATGCAAACATCCAGTTCTAGATGTTTAGGTCATACCTGATTGATTACTATGTGGAAAAACACAACCTTATTTTTCTTAAGTTTTTCTGACATTTTACGGCCTTTTAGTCCTGGCGTCCATTGGAATGGACATGAAAAAATACTATTAAAAACATGAGTTAGCAAAAATGTTTTTTTTTCACTTTGTTTTGATGTTTGAGAGGAGTCAGAATATATATAAAAAAATTTTTTTTGCTCAGCCAAAGAAATGCGGGTCTGAAGGGGATATCTGTAACTGAATAACGACTAGTACTAATTCCAGTTTGAGATATCTACAACTTGATTCTGACTAGTCAAAACTTAATTTCAGATATCTGAACAGGGACATGTAGATATCTTTAATTGAGCCGAATTGTAGATATCTCAAACTGGAATTACTACTAGCCATAATTCAGTTACAGATATCAATAATTCACATAGTGGATAGGCTATCTGTAACTGAATTGTAGATATCTGTAATGACAAACCCCATACACATGAACGGTTAAAGTGACGTCATTTGTCCTATAGAAAGAATGTAGTTATGGATATCTGAGATGACAATTGTGGATAGGAAGAATGTTGCGGATATTGGAAATATCTACAACCGTTTATTTTTGTAAAGAAATCATCACAACAAGGAAAAAGTGTTTGTTTTGTTGTTTTGTTTCCTGGATGTTTCCTCCTGGATGGAGGTTAGCGTTGGCTTTCGCTAGCACCGTCTAGCCATGGTGTAACTCCGGTTTGCCTGCATCAATTTTAGTCGTGTTTTTTGCTCCAACCAACACTGGGTGACCATCAGGAGAATTATTTAGGGGTCAAAAATGGATGGAATTCTCCTTTAACAACCCAACTTTATTAGAAAGCGTCTATACTGCCGGAAAAAACAACAAGTTGTACAGATTTTAACAGCCTACACATATTTCCTCTAGTTTTATTCTGTTATTATATTATTGTATAGCATCATTTCTGTCTGCACCTATGTATCACCGACTCTCCTTCTACCTGTGTATAATTGAGCGGCTGATGCTTGTTAATGTTTCCATTAATCTCATGGTTCACTTCACTAACTTCCACAGTGGTGTCAGCTTGTTGCTAACAGAGGCCGTCTGCCTGCCTTGTAGCTATTATTAACACATATTAAATACAGTACATCCATTCATCTCTCCTCTGTGTGTGTTCCTCCGCTGGACGCCACATGCTGAAGGTATGTAGACACAGAAGAACCAGATGCATTCGTGTCGACTGACTAGAAATTACACGGCTCAGAAACATGTAAATATTTCAGTATCCAGACATTTATGCATCAAAACACATGATATGAAAGCTGAGTGTTGTTGTATTGTTGTAGCGGGTAGCTTAGTGGTGATATCACAAAGTAACAGGAAGTCCTGACAGCTGGTTTTAAAGGGATAGTGCAGCTTTTCTGAAGTGGGGTTATATGAACCACAAATGCCCATTAGATACACACACAAACATCTACCTTTATACTGTATGGAGCTTTAACACAAACATCTACCTTTATACTGTATGGAGCTTTAACACAAACATCTACCTTTATACTGTATGGAGCTTTAACACAAACATCTACCTTTATATTGTATGGAGCTTTAACACAAACATCTACCTTTATACTGTATGGAGCTTTAACACAAACATCTACCTTTATTTTGAAGGAGCTTTAACACAAACATCTACCTTTATTTTGAAGGAGCTTTAATACAAACATCTACCTTTATTTTGAAGGAGCTTTAATACAAACATCAACCTTTATTTTGAAGGAGCTTTAACACAAACATCTACCTTTATTTTGAAGGAGCTTTAATACAAACATCTACCTTTATTTTGAAGGAGCTTTAATACAAACATCTACCTTTATTTTGAAGGAGCTTTAACACAAACATTTACCTTTATACCGTATGGAGCTTATGGAGCTTTGAGAAACACTTTTCAGACCTGGACCAGGATAAGTAGGTTCATCTCAGGTTTAGTTCACAGCTGAAACACCTCCGTCCGTCCTGATGGGACTCTGACTCTGAGCTGTGATTCATTCAGCTCCATCTGGAAATGTTCTGGCTCATCAACTAGAAGTGGATTTGCTCGATTTCTTTAGTTTTAAAGCTGAGAAACCTTTGTCTAACTGTGTTCTGGTCCTCATCGTGCTGAGAGCCCCTCACCCTGCAGCTTCAGCCTCATTCCTGTTCTCTGATCCGTTTTGATCCGATCCGACCTCTGACCTCTGATCAGCCTGGTATCTATCGGTGTATGAGCGGGCGGGGAGTGAGTGCCGGTGCTGTTTGACATGCAGCAGGCGGTGGCGTTGCTCAGATTTTCACTAATTGCAACCAGAAGGACCGAGAGTGAATCTACAGGCTTCATTTGTAGCTACGGAGGCAGGATCAGAATCTGTGACCGGCTGGATCGCAGCCGCCGAGCTCGAGCTCTACTCTGTTGATTCAGAGTTTGGGAACTCAAACGCCTCGTTACACAACTGTCCGTCAGGCAGCGCAGCCAACAGAGGCCAAAGGTCGAATCATTCGCCCTGTCCTTCTATCAAAGGTTGGAACTCACTTTCACTTTCAATTACAGAATGAGAAGAGGAGTTTATAACTGAGCCATGAACTTCCTCTGGATGTTCAGTCGCCACCTAATGGTCGACTCAAGGATGGAAACCAAAGGGACCTCGTTGGTGGGAGTCGAAGAAGAAGCTGTAGCTGCAAAGCACCAAGAGAAGAGAACCTGAGTCTGTTGCTGGTTCCTCCTGAAGCTCCTGAACACATCGCTCTCCAACACCTGAACACGTCTGACTGACTCCTCCTCCTCACCTGGTCTCTGCAAATTCATTCCATAAATTTAGAGTCCATGTTCATGTTCCTGAGCTTACGGACAAAGTACATGCGCTGGTTGGCCTTTTTGCACACGGCATCGACCTGATGCTCAAAGGACAGCCTGTCATCAATTACTGTCCCCAAATATTTATACTGCTGGACAGATTCTACAGGTTGGTCGTTGATCGACAGGGGGACAGTGGCTGGGCGAGACTTCCTGAAATCAATGGTCATTTCCTTTGTTTTTGAGACATTGATGGTGAGGAAAGACGATTTGCACCAATCATCAGCAAACTTTACAATGTGGCGTTTCTCGTGTGAGCTCTGGCATGCATTCGTGTATAGGACAGATAAGAGAGGGGAGAGGACGCATCCCTGAGGAGAGCAGCTCTCTACCAGAGTCCAAACCCTCTTGAGCGAGGCCGGCGGGTAGAAAGGATCCTTTGAGAGTCGGAGCGCTGCCCTCTGGCTGACACCTCCTCCTCCTCCTCTTCCTCTTCCTCCACCTCTTCCTCTTCCTCCTCCTCCTCCTCCTCCTCCTCCTCCTCCTCCTCCTCCTCCTCCTCCTCCTCCTCAGCTCCTCTTTCAGCAGCAGCCATGAATATGCAGCAAGTGTTTTATTTATGTGGAGGGATTGTTCACAGGCCTGGTTCTCTCTCCTTCACAGATTCACTCCATTTAGTCTCTTTCACTTGTTCCTGTCAACACACTGGCTCACAGTGGGACACGTAGCTACACTCTGTGGGCTGTGATTGTCCTTTTATAGTCTCGGGCTGAAGGTTTAAGTTTTTAAACAAGATTGAATCCTGGTTTTAACTTGAAATTCTGTTGCACCAAACTGGTTTCAAATGAAGAAAGATGAGACGTCTTTTCATCAGTACGTTTTCATTTATTTCTAAGGAGTTTGTGAATGAGTAAAAGAGGAGGGGCATGTTGGACTGTGGTTCGTGTTGGTTTAATAACTGTGACAAGTTAAGCTCCTTATAGCATTGTTAGCACGGCTATGTGTGTTTCCTCATATGCTAACTATGTTATAACTCTTCTATAACCTAATAGTCTACTTGCCAGCCCATAGGGCCCCATTGTGAACCCGGAAATGTTGAGTACCCCAAAGTTTTATGTTAGAAATACATAGTATGGGTCCCCAGTATTCAGAAACTGCCGGATGCTAACTTATAAATATTGGGCAATTAGCACAATTGACATAATTAGCATAAATTAGCATAATTTCCTATATGGGCAATATTTCAACAAAATTGACTTGGCTGATCTGGGCAATATTGGAGTGGTTTTAGGGGTTATTGATGATGCTGAATCCATTTCTGACATTTTCCAAATTCAAAATGGCTGTCTAAACCGGTAGTGACCAGATTTAAACCGCCAGTGGGCCGATTTTGATGGATTTCAATCTGGTCCGTTCCGGTTTAGACAGCCATTTTGAATTTTGAAAATGTCAGAAATGGATTCAGCATCATCAATAACCCCTAAAACCACTCCAATATTGCCCAGATCAGCCAAGTCAATTTTGCTGAAATATAGGAAATTATGCTAATTATGTCAATTGTGCTAATTGCCCAATATATATAAGTTAGCATCCGGCAGTTTCTGAATACTGGGGACCCATACTATCTATTTCTAACATAAAACTTTGGGGTACTCAACATTTCCGGGTACTCATTTTTGGCAAGTAGACTATAAGGCTAAAGGCTCTTACACAGCAGGGACGTGACCAATGAAAAACACGTTATTGCAAAATATTCAGCGGCAAATATGTTTCACATCAAAACCATTCACACCGGCAGCGATGTGAATATGCGACAGATGCGACAATTATAAACCAAAGTTGGAGCTGAGTTAAGGTGGAAATCCTGCATAGTTCCTCTTTAAATTTGTTTAACACAACTACTCATTGATTATCCCTCAGATAACACCTGCTGTGCCACTGTCGTCCTGTTACCAACTTTACTATATCTTCGTAAAGTTTGTGTCCCTTGTCAAACAAGACAAGGTGGTGAACATAGACTGTAGTATAAAGAGATGGTGAGTTCGGTGGCAGGTTGTTCACATTGTTGTCATGGTGTTGTGACGTAGCCTACCTCCTTTTCACGCTACATGATTGGTTAATGTGTTTGCTCAGAAAAATCGACCTTAGGCCTACTCTGGAAAAAAATGTGGCTATTTTACATTTTGACTGCGTAACATTTGCAGTTGGTGTTAAAGGACTTGTGATGAAAACTCTGCAACAGGCAGCGTTTTCTTCTAATAGCCTAAAGAAACCGTTATTAGCTAGCAGCTTACGAGCTAAGCTAATAGCCACAGTTCACTAGTAGCTCGTAGCTTGTGCACTTATGACTCAAGCTTCCACACTGTTCATATTTCAACAGTTTATTTATAGGAAACACAACCATGCAGAATCACATCCTCAAAATTTCCGGTAAGTGTCCGGTTTGTTTACATGATGCTACGCGCGTCCGCTTACATGTCGGGAGAAACTGGTGCATCTGCTGACGCAAACACGTTCAGAAAATTCCCATGTGTGTCCGAAATCTCCTTTGGTCATTCCTTATGTAGTAGTGAACTATATCTAAACACGATGTAGGGAACAGGGAGTGAGAGAATGAGTGGATGATTTCGAACACAGCTACTAGCCTAGCCTAGCCTAGCCTAGCCTAGCCTAGCGGACTGTGACATCACCCACCTGTCACTCAAAGAAGCCACGCCTCCTGATACAGTCCTGTGTCTGTACCAGGCTGTGAACATTTGAACTTGGAGCTGATTGGTTGAACCGTGTGTGTTTGTGTGTGTCTGTGTGTGTAGACTCCTGAATAATGTGTGTGTGTTAGGCTATTACTGTTACTGCAGCAGTGACATCATCACACACTCACCTGAGTCGGTGTTTCCTCAGATGTTGTTGTTTCTTTGCTGGTTTTAAACCCATAAAGTGTTTCTTTTTTCTTTGACAGAATCAGGGCACACACACACACACACACACACACACACACACACACACACACACACACACACACACACACACACACACAGACAAACACACACACACAGACACACACACACACACACACACACACACACACACACACAGACAAACACACACACACACACACACACACACACACACACACACACACACACACACACACGCAGTCTCAGTAACCTTCTTCAGCAGATAAATATTGTACCGTGAGATGAAGGTGGTGAAGTTTCAGAGAGTGTAAAAAACATGAGCGACTGCAAACACAAACACTGACCTCGAGTGATGACACACACACACACACGCACACACACACACACACACACACACACACACACACACACACACACACACACACACACACACACACACACACACACACACACACTCTGGAGAGCGATGAACTGCAGCACGCAAACAGTCAGAGATGTGCCACCTTCTATCACTGAGGAGGGTTCGGTCTGTCACACAGTCCCTCTGAGCTCACACACACACACACACACACACACACACACACACACACACACACACACACACACACACACACACACACACACACACACACACACACACACACAGACACACAGACACACACAGCCCTGTTGCGTGACAGACTCTGACATGTTTCTCTCGCTAGAGTAGTTCACTCATTCCAGGAAAAGAAATGTTCACGTTTCATCTCTTCCTCTTTCCCCTCTTCACCTCTCTCCCTCTCTCCTCCTCCTCCTCTTCTCTTTCCTTTCCTCTTTTCCTCCTCTCTTCTACAACTCTCTTCTCTCTCCTCCTCTTTACCACTTTCCTTTCTCCTCCTCGTCTCTTCTTTCATCTTTCCTTTCTTCTGCTCCTCTTCCTCCTCCTTTCCTCCTCCTCCTTTCCTCCTCTTCCTCCTCCTCTCTTTTACTCCTCTTCCTCCTCCTCCTCTTTTTTATTTTCTCCTCTTCTCTTTTACTCCTCCTTTCCTCCCTTTCTCATTCACTCTTCTACTCATCCTCTCCTCTCTTTCTCCTCCTCTCTATTATTCCTCTTCCTCCTCTCCTCCCCTTCTCCTTCTCTCTTCTGCTCCTTTTCCTCCTCCTCTCCTCCCTTTCTCCTCTTCTCTTTTACTCCTCCTCCTCCTCCCCTCTTTCCTTTCTCCTCCTCTCTTCTACTCCTCTTCCTCCTCCTCTCTTCTACTCCTCTTCCTCCTCCTCCTCTCTTTCATTTCTCCTCCTCTCTTCTACTCCTCTTCCTCCTCCTCTCTTTCATTTCTCCTCCTCTCTTCTAGTCCTCTTCCTCCTCCTCTCTTCTACCTCTCTTCCTCCTCCTCTCTTTCCTTTCTCCTATTCTATTCTACTCCTCTTCCTCTTCCTCCTCTCTTTAATTTCTCATCCTCTCTTCTGCTCCTCTTCTTCCTCCTCTCTTCTATTCCTTCTCTCTCTCTCCTTCTTCTTCCTTCCTCCTCTTTCTCTTTTCTCTATTTTCTTCTTCCTCCTCCTCCTCCTCCTCCTCCTCCTCCCCCTCTCCTGTCTTCCTCCCTCTCTCCGTCTTCATGACAGATGTCCCTCGGGGGCTTCCGTAGTCCTGACAGCTCAGAGATCCTTCACTGACCCACAGGAGTTTATGGCAAATACAGCAGCACTGGAAACTCTGTGTGTGTGTGTGTGCGTGTGCGTGTGCGTGTGTGTGTGTGTGTGTGTGTGCGTGCGTGTGCGTGTGCGTGTGCGTGTGTGTGTGTGTGTGTTGAGCACTTCAGCACATGTGCCCTTTTTTTTTTCTTTTTTCTTTCCTCTGGAGTTTTATCTCCAACAGAGAAAGAGTGAGGTTAATATAACATTTGAGTTGGTGCGTGTGAAAAGCAGTGCACACACACACACACACACACACACAGACACACACTCGGGGGGAGGTGGTGGTGGTGGTTGCGTGCCCTCTCCCTCTCCGTCCGTCTCCTTCTCACGCTACCTCTCCCCCTCGGAGGAGGAGGAGGAGGAGGAGGCGTGGCGCTTCGCGTGACACGAGCCGACGATCGATCGGCTCCACGAACATCAGACAAACAACAACACACGAGGAGAAGAGGACGGATCACTGACTGCTGAACACCCTCCCTTCTTCTCCTTCTCCTTCTTCTTCTCTATCTTCATCCTCTCTCCTCTTCCTCCTTCTTTTCTCTCTTCTTACTGTGCGTTCACACCAAAAGCTTCCAAAGTGTCAAAACGCCGGAAGTTAATTCATTTTCAGTGAGAGCCCAACTGGCGTCACCGCGCTTCCAAAGCATCCAAAGCTTCACCAGACGAGAAGTTGAGCCCTGGTTAACTTCAGGGTAATTAGCAGAGATGGCAAAAGTACCCAGATTCTTTACTTAAGTATAAGTACAAGTACCTGTGTAAAAAACGACTTAAGTAAAAGTGAAAGTACTGATCCAAATATCTACTCAAGTAAAAGTAAAAAGTACAGGCTTTGAAATTTACTCAAAAGTATTACTAAAAGAATAAAAATAATTTCTATTGCACGATTCACTGCAAAGCAAATAACCACAAGAATTTATCTTGAATCCATTTCATCAATGTTATTGTTTGAACAAACATTGTTCACATAGCCTAAGTTTACCTGCCGGACACAAGATGCACATTGCGTTCACACTAAAAGCTTCCAAAGCATCAAAACGCCGGAAGTCGATTCTTTTTCAATGAGAGCCCGGCGACACTGAGCGACCAAAGCGTCAACAGGCGTCACCGCGCTTCCAAAGGCAAGGCATGGCAATTTTATTTGTATAGCCCGTTTTTACCCTCAAAGGGCTTTTACATCCCATCATAACAACATCCTCTGTCCTTAGACCCTCACATCCACTGAGGAAAAACTCCATGGAAAACCCTTTTAGGAGAAACCTCAGGGTGGACAACAGAGGAGGGACAAAGATGTTGTTACAGACAAGAAAACAGTTTACAACAGAGAATGTGGGAAACATGGAAAAGTTAACAAGAGCTGAAGGAGGAAGCTTCTGGTAGACAAGGGAGACAGGGAGAGCATCCAAAGTGTCACCAGACGAGAAGTTGAGCCCTGGTTAACTTTAGGGTAATTAGCTATGACGCGGTTTGGCGGCAACCTGTCAGAATAGAGACGTCCTTCGGCCCCAATGACCAGCGCGATCGAACTTTGACATCAGTCACGTGACGAGCGACCAAAGCGGCTGAAAATATCTGCCGTCTTGGAAGCTGTCTTGTCTGAAGCCCATGACCCTTGAGCGTTTTTGACGCTTTGGAAGCTTTTGGTGTGAACGCACAGTTATTCATCGTCTTCAGTGGAGGTGAACTTTTATCCCATAACATCTGGCTCCAGATTGGACGACGAGAGGAGGCTGCAGCTCCACACGACGTGAAATAAATCTCCAGCGTCTCCACGTCTCAAACCAAAACCTTCATAATTTCATCTTTGATTTGCTCAGAAATGATTATTCTGGCACCGACGCAGACTTGAGTCCTCCACAGACTCTGGCTCTCTTCCCCTGACAGGAGATTATCTGCCAGATCTGGTCCAGATGTGGACGTAACATCTGACTGCAGGGCTGTGTGTCCAACTGGGGAGACAATATCACAACTGTCGTATCTGTAAACTGGCATTTATAAACGGTGTAACATCTGGCACAGGACGGAGGATCTGATTCGTTCGTCTTGTTGTTCATTGAGTCAGTTCTCTAAGATTTTTACATCAGGAATCAGATTTTCTTGTCACGTAAAATAACACGGACGGTTCTTTACACAGCTGAGGTTCAGGGAACAACTGGTCACATGGCTGATCTGGTGTTAACGCATGTTCCTCAGATTTCTACTGTGGTCAAAGTAAATCAATCGGAATTTTGTTTTTGTTAATTGACAATAAAACACTGAAAGAACGAGTAAAAACTCTGTTAATGAACAAAGTTAAATGAAAAGATGTGAAGGATGTGCAGCCGTGGAGCAGAAGTTTAGAGAATGACAGATCAGGATTGGTTTTCACAGAGTTTTCTGCGTGTGTTTAGATCTTATTGTCAGATTTTACTCCGGTAACTGAAGTATAATTATTGACAATTACATCAAGTTGATCAGGTGACCTGGAGCGTTACACTGATGCTGCATTCACCTGCAGTCGGGCAGACGGCCGTCGCTAACAAACCAGATGTCATTTTAGTCACAGAAGTCCAGAGAAAGACGGTAAAACGTGGGTCAGGTAAACAATACGACATCGTCATGACAACATATTGTCACGTGTATTGTTTTGCCTCGTGCTGACGGACCACTTGTTTACATAGAGGCTTGTTTATGCCGTTACGTGCAGCGGCCGTCTGCCCAATTTCACGTGAATGCAGCATGAAAAATACCATTGAGTTGCTTGAGATATACAACCACAATGCTATAGGAATTCCTACACAATGTCCCTTTAAACACCAACAGACCTCCCCCGAGCTGTTCTCCATCTTGATCCCCATTGGACGGTGTCCTTGTGTCTGACAGATTAATTTGCATGAAGTCGAATCACAGTCAACTTTTGGACGCACTGCAAAGCTCAAATGGCCGCGTCGCCCACCCAAAATGCTTTGCAGTGGAATCAGCAATGGTTTGATGTGTTGCATAGCATCAGGATGCTTTTTACAGTTGCTATGACGCAGGACTGATGGGAGCGCTCACCTTTTCTTCTCTGGATACTCCAAACAATGGGATAAGTCAGAGAAAAAGACTGTACCCCAGTCCTCAGCAGCCCATTCTCTGGACCTTCTGCAGAACAGAGATCAGTCTGTTCTGATGTTTTCCCTCCTGGAGAGAAGTGGCTTCTCTTTGCTGCTCGTAATCTCTTGTTGATGACAGATAAGACTACACAGATATACACATGGTAACATGGTAGATGATAAATAACCTTATCCACCGCTCCATGGATTGATTTCTCACCGGCTTCTTCCTTGTTGGAAACAGATGCACATGGAGGAGAGGAGGGTTAGAGACACAGAGGAGGAGACACCAGACATGAAGAGTTCAACTCCTCTGACTGGTCTTCATAACATTTTGGATTATGCAAACTGCAAATCATAAAACCTGAGCAGTCCAACAGGTTGGGACAGGTTTGACCTGTGAAGACAGTAATTTACGAAGGTTAAAGTCGATCATTTGCATTTGAACGCATCAGAGAACGAAGCTGCGTCTCTTAATCTCCTTCTATCACTGTCCTACTCTCTAGTGTTTCATGTCTCAGTGTGTTTAGAGCTGGACTCTGTGTTGACTGGCAGCTCTGTGATGTGTTTTATATAGATTGTAAATACTGTATATTATATAGGATGAGGATGACGACGTCTGAGGAAAAACTAAAGTGAAAAGGAGGAGGAGGAACGGTGTTAGAAGAGTCTGTGGTTCCCATCTGTGTGTTGTGCTGCTGTGCTAAATGCACACGAGGCGTTCACTGCACACTGCTGCCTCTCTGGGGAATACACACAGAGAGTGGGAATTTTCCACTTTGGAAATAAACTGTTGGACTCTCTCGTACCCACACAGATGCTTCCTGCAGGTTTAATGCATTCACACACACACACACACATACATACGCACACACAATGCAAAAACTCAAATCTCATTATACTTAAAATAAGGGACATCATATTAAAAAGCAGCTTGTTTTTAGACAGTTTTTCCTTCTTTCAAGCAGATTTTCACTTGAAATAAGTAGAAAAATCTGATAGTGGAGCAAGTTTTTCTTTTTTATTACAAACACACAAAAAAACTTCCTTTCACTGGCAGATTTTTCTACTTATTTCAAGTGAAAATTTGTTTGAAACAAGTGAAAATGATCTAAAAACAAGTCAATTTTTAGGTGATGAGTCTTATTTTAAGTGGAAAGAGATTAGTTTTGACTAGAAATGAGACATTTTGACAAGAAAAAGGACAAATATTCTTGAGTTTTTGCAGTGCACAGACACACAATTACTTGAATTAATAAACCTGCCTCTCTCTTTGTCTGGACTTATGTTCTCTCTGAATCCCTAGCTGCGCTCTAATGCACTTTAACCAAAGCTCGGTTTCGTAACGTGGCCTAAGCCGACCCCCCACACCCCCCCAGCTCTTCACAGACAGCCCACCAACCATCCCCATGCTTTTACGCTCCGCACTCTCATGCACTTTACATTACTAAAAGCATCGGCTAAATAGGATTCAGCGTGTCCGCCGCCGCGTTTTCTGCTCCTGTATAAGCTGCGCCGGCTTTTAGCTGTGTCAGCTGTCTGTGTGTGTGTGTGTGTGTGTGTGTGTGTGTGTGTGTGTGTGTGTGTGTGTGTGTGTGTGTGTGTGTGTGTGTGTGTGTGTGTGTGTGTGTGTGTTTATGTGTGTGTGTGTGTGTGTGTATAGGTACATTATTATATACAGTGTGGTGCGAGTGCATGAGTGTAAACAGAGGGAGAGTGAGAGGCAGAGATCAGAGCTGCAGCGATGCTACGCTACGCTACGCTAAGCTGATTAAACGTTCACACTCGGGGTCAAGTCGAGCAGCCACTCAGTGTCCTCGGCTGAACCGCAGCCAGACCAGACCAGACCAGTCAGGACCGGCTTTAATTAATCATCTCTGCCTGTTGGACCCGTCACCAGGGCTTCAGTGGTCCACACCGGGGAATTTCTAGGATTTTCCATACTCATACAGCAAAAATCAAATATTGCTTTTATAAATGGGTCAATGACATGATGCAGCCCAGTGTCAGGGGGTGTAACAAGGGCATTAGTCTCAAATTTATGTTGACATAAAAGCAACGTGAATATACAGGTTTTTTTTTTTACATTTTAACACATCTGATGCATGTTTTTAAGACAATTTTTGAAGATATTTCTGAATTGCACGTCTTGCCATCCCATTATCATCGTACTGTTCAGTTTGCATTTTTTCAAAAGTAAGTTGTGATAGCTACTAGTTACATTGCTAGTTACTCTGTTTGGGCTAAAAGTCTGGGTGAGAGGAGCGGCAGTGGTAACGTAGTCTATAGTTACCTGGGCTTGTAACTATTATCTATCGACTAGAATTTATAAAGCGTTACATTACTCTGTTACTAAAGTAATCAAATTACAGTAATGCATTACCAAATAAGGCGTATTACTACCCAGCGCTTCACATACAGTAACAACGAGACAGGGTTGTTGTTGTTGTTGTTGTAGTTGTGAGTGACAGCAGAGTGGAGCTTCACTTCTAGGATTAAAGTTTATTGATGGTTTTTCATCACAACTCATCGATCGACTCAAAACCAGCAGAGTGTGACTGTGTGTGTGTGTGTGTGTTTGTGTGTGTGTGTGTGTGTGTGTGTGTGTGTGTGTGTGTGTGTGTGTGTGTGTGTGTAGCACTCTGCTGTTAATGCGCTGCCATATCTCCTCCTAACCTCAGGTCCATCAAACAGTGACGAGCTCCAGTAGAGCTTGTCCTCCTTTTCCTCTTCCTCCTCCTCATCTTCTCCTTCTCCTCTTCTTCCTCTTTTTTTAAGTCAATCTTATTTCAGACCTGTGACATCACATCTCTGATTTTCTCCACAAGTTCAACCGTCGTTCTGTTTCTGCTCTCGACCAATCACAGCTCAGATCCAGGATCTAACCTGCTGACTCCTGCTAGCATCATTAGCATCAGCTGCTAATGTGAATATGAAACATAATCATAAACATTCAGGTCCAGACATATTTTATTAAAGCAGAAGTGAGTGATATATTTGTGTTAATATAAGTCTTAAATAGTTATATCTTCCGACAGCAATCACTTACATAGAGTGTTTGGACTGAAACACGGGTCTGTCAGTCACTCTGCTCTGCTCTGAGCCCAGGAGAAAACATTTATCGTATCCTACAGTTTTTATCCAATGAGGAGAGAGAACGGCGTGCAGGGCTGTGTGTGCAGCCAAGGGACGCCGTGAATGTGGTGACGTAGGGACGAGGACTGTTATGGTGCGTTCAAGGAAACTCGTGTTTTTCCGACCGTGAAGTGGTACCAGTTCGATCTGGTACGAGTTCACGGGTCAGAAGTTACGAGTGGCCGTTATAGTGACTTTCACCGGTAAAACAGGTCGGAAAAACACGAGTGGGTTGCCTGGAACGCTACAAAGTCGTAAGTTGTGACTTGAAGCTGTAATTTACGATTTCAAAAGCCTGCCTGGAACGCAGCATTAGCGAAAACGACCGGACCACTTACTTCTGCTTTAATCCACTCTCTGTTCAAAATGAATGATTGGAATAAAAACAATAATAAAAACCTCTATATTCAGCATCAAGCGATCTGATTGGTCCATTCAGGACGTCCCATTACCCATCATCCCTTCCTCAGATCTGGACCTCACTCAGACCCATTTATAGTTTGGACTCGATGAGTTTTTTTGTAGATGATGATGATGATTTCCTGTGTGTGTGTGTGTGTGTGTGTGCGTGTGTGTGTGTGTGTGTGTGTGAGTGTGTGCGTGCGTGCGTGCGTGCGTGAGTGTGTGTGTGCGTGCGTGTGTGTGTGTGTGTGTGTGTGTGTGCAGCACGAGGCAGACGGGGTAATGACTCTCTCTAATAGGGCTTAGTTCATCTGTCCATAGAACATGAAGCCGTCTGCTCCTTTTGTCTGAGCTGCACCGCCTCATCACCGGGCCTCCTGGTCAACGAGGGGTTAACCCATAAAGAAAGAGAGATGGAGAGAGGGAGAGGAGAGGGGGGTGAAGATAGAGAGACATGCAGGCGGAGGTCTGTGTCCGTCATCCAGACGGACAGATAACATCACGGTGAGGATGAAGAAGAAGAAGCTGAAGTTAATGAGCGTTCAGCTCCGACCCTGAGGAGAGGAAACAGAGAGAGAGAGAGGGAGGACAAATTAGCTACAGACGGAGGGATAGAGGGAGGGATGGAGGGATGGAGGGAGGGAGGGAGGGAGGAGGAGAGAGACGAGTGTGACAATGATGTTGAACTCTAACCCTGAGGGGTAATGATGCTGCTGGAGGAGGATGAAACGAAAGGATGAGAAAGGAAAGGAAATGAGAGGGAACATGAGGAATGAAAGGAAACGAGGAAAGGGAAGGAAACAAGGAAGGAAATGAAAGAAGAGGAGAGCAAAGGAAGGAGGGGGAAAGAGGGAATGAGAGGAAACATCAGGAGCAGGAAGGAGGAGGAAAGAGAGAAAGAGAGGAGAAAATTCAGGAACAGAAAAGGAGGAAAGGAAGCATAGGGAAATAAAGAGGAAGGAAGGAAGGAAGGAAAAAGAGAAAGAGAGGAGAAACACCAGGAACAGAAAAGGAGGAAAGTGTCGGGAAATAGAGAGGAAGGGAGGAAGGAAGGAAGAGAAGGGAAGGAAATAAGAGGAGAGCAAAGGAAGGAAGAGGGAAGAGAAAAGGGAAGGAAACATCAGGAACAGAAAAGGAGGAAAAGAAGCAAAGGGAAGTAAAAAGGGAGGAAGGAAGGAAGGAAGGAAGGAAGGAAGGAAGGAAGGAAGGAAGGGATGAAGGGATGAAAGAAGAGGAGAGCAAAGTAAGGTGGAGGAAAGAGAGAAAGAGATGAGAAACATCAGGAACAGAAAAGGAGGAAAAAAGCATAGGGAAATAAAGAGGAAGGGAGGAAGGACGGGAAGGGAAGGAAACAAGAGGAGAGCAAAGGAAGGAAGAGGGAAGAGAAAAGGGGGAAAAGAAGCAAAGGGGATAAAGAAGAAAGATAAAGAAGGGAAATAAAGGAGAGGAGAGCAAAGGAGACTAGATGAGATGACAGGAAAGAGAGGAGGAGGAGGAGAAGATAAGAAGAATGAGGAAGAAAATAAGAGGAAACATCAGAAATAGAAAAGGAGGAAAGAGAAATTTAAAAAACTGGAAGGAAACTGGAAGAGAGCAAAATAAATGAGAAGAAAGGAAGGGAAAGAAGAGAAGAGCAAAGGAAACAAGAAGCAAAGAGAGGAGGAAAGAAGGGAATAAAAAAGTAAAGACAAGAAGGAAAAGAGGCAAATGGAAATTAAAAGGTGGGAAGAAAGAAAAAGAAACAGAAAAAAAGTAGGAACAAGAGGAAGAGAGGAGGAGAGGAAATAAAACGACAGGATGGGAAACGAGGAAGAGAAAGAGATGAAGAAGAGAGAGAGAAGGAGGAAGTTGATGGAGTCGACCTTTGACCTCGGCTGCAGCTCCAAGGCCGAAGAGAGAGAGAGAGAAGGAGAGAGAGAGAGAGAGAGAAGGAGAGAAAGAGGAGGTGATGAAATGAGAGAGAAGGAGTGAGTCTGTTGCCAATGGAGACAGAGATGATGATGAGGTTGAACTGTAACCTCGGCGACGCCAGCTAACGGATTAGCCGCCGTGCTGCTAACTAGCAGAGTGTGAGTCACAGGGGAGTCGTCAGGTGTGAGGAGCCATGAATCACACACACACACACACACACACACACACACACACACACACACACACACACACACACACACACACACACACACACACACACGTCTCAGTGCAATTTCCCATTTAAAGGGATAGTTCAACATTGCCATAATCCCTATAGTCGTAGCAGTAGGTTCGTTACCTTTAATTGTCGGAGCAGAGCCGTGTTAACGTGTGTGAACACTCAAAGTGTTTATTAACAAAACAAAGACGATTAACTCATAATAAAGTGTACGGTGACCCACACTCACCCTCTCTCTCTCAAACAGAACAACAAGTTACAAGTCATTTATTTAACCAGCACTAGGACTCTGAAGCTGCTTCATTAAGGTGGAAATGGAGCAGAGTTAAGGTGGAAATCCTATTTAAAGCGACCCACTGATCTGCTGTTTGTGACGCTCACTAACATCACATCGTTGTTGCTGATTTGACGACAGTTTTATGGGTCCAAACTGAAGGAGACAGGTCGACTCTCATCTCCCACATAATGATAGGAAGGCAAGGCAAGGCAATTTTATTTGTATAGCCCGTTTTTACAAACAGTTTGTCTCAAAGGGCTTTATATGGCATCATAACAACATCCTCTGTCCTTAGACCCTCACATCCACTGAGGAAAAACTCCATGGAAACCCTTTTAACAGGGAAAAATCTGAGAAACCAGGAAGCAGCCAATCACAGAGCTTCCAAATATGTAGCACACTAAAGATAGGCTATATATACTGACTAGATGCCGCATTCCCAGGCAACTCTATTGAGTGGAATACGTCAACGCGGCGGCCATCTTGGTCAGGGGGAAGCCGTGTCTACTCCCTGCACTAGTCAACAGAGGCAGAGGTCTATCAACCATTAAAATCACCATAACTCACTGAATATTCAACCGATTTTCAAGCCGTTTGGTTTATTATAAATGTCAGACATATATTTATGATACAACAACAACATATAATTTTTGTTTTTATGTATTAAACATACACTTAGATACTCAGACACACACCCACATGCATAAATATACTGAAATTTGTTCTACAGGGTCTGACCGGGTCTGACTGCTTGTCAGACTTTTATTATGTCTATGGTCAGAACCCCGGACCAAGATGGTGGCGCTATTGACGTACGCTGAGAAGCAGAAGGCGCCATCTAGTTAATATATCTATGGCTGTTTTCGAAACCGCATACTACCGTACTGCCTACTACATACTGCGTTATACCTACTGTATACTGCATACTGAATGTGGGATTCAGTATACTACTTGAGCAGACCGACGCCGTTATCATCGCAGTATGCAGTATACGAGTTTCCCAGAATGCATTTCACGGCAACCGGTAGCAGCAGCTGTAAAACAGGCTAAAAGCTGTTTTATTTCTCGCTCTAGCGCTGTAATTATGTAACTTTATTAAGTTTTAATATTTTTTCATGCGAGAAAGTAACTGTTAAGACCCCAAATCTACGGCCAGTTTATCCAAACGACGGCTGTTTAGAAGTTTGCTCCGATGTTTTTCGGAGAAGTGAAGCTCTGCAGCGACCGGGACATCACAGAGACAGCAGCCCAGCTCCTGACGTGCTCGGCCGGCCAGCACTACGACGTCATTCCGGAGGAGAAAACGGTCGCTAATTAACTTACCCGCAGGTTTGTAAAGGTTTACCACCGGCTGGTTAAAGTATTTTAAGGAGATAAATGTTGGTCTCATTGATGAAATCTAACAATTGTGGCAGTAGCATTAGTTTGTTTGAATGTAAAGTGAAGCTTCCTGTGTGTAAGCAGCGCTGCCTCGGGGCTCTGGAGCCTAACGTTACGTACAGAAATCACCACATTTACAAAAAATAAATAAATATTTTACAATGAACCGATCAGTCTGCATTAAGTTTTATTTTATTAAACTATAGTTACGGTATACGGCTACACTACCGTCTTTGGTTACGCTCTGGTTACGTTAGGACGTCAGCGGAGCATTGCATTGTGGGATACAGTAGGCGATGTAGACTGGTCAGATGCAGACTGGAGATATTTTCCGAATCAGTACGACATCCGGGAACTTTTCGCATACTGCAGATGTTGCTTTTGTTCGCATACTGCATACTACATACTACATTTTGGCCAAATCAGTACGTGCTAGCAGTATAGTATGCAGTTTGGAATACAGCCTATGTGTAGCACAGACGATAAACTAAAGGTTAAAGGTCAGCACCTGCAGAGGATCATGGGAGATCAGAGTTTACAGTGGCAACAACAACAACACAACACTTCTGTTCTGCTGTTCTGTTGCGTCCGTGTCAAACTGAACTGAGATCAGCTGCAGCTCTAAACAGGTGCAGCTGCAGACCAGATGAAAAGCAGCTGCAGCTCGTTCTTCAGAGGATGACACAGCAAAACGCTCTGTAATCACAGACATCTGAGTGACTGTAAGTGACTTCAATACACACACACACGCACACACACACACACGCACACACACACACACACACACACACACACACACACACACACACACACACACACACACACACACACACACACACACACACACACACACACACACACACTCATCCTCCTCCTCTTTCCCCTAAAAGCACGAGTTTGTCTTTAGAAGTTTTTTCGGCCGCCTGGTGCGAGGGACGGTGTCACGGCACGCAACGACTTCAGAGCTCAGCAGGAGGCAGCGAGCTTAATGGACCAGAGAGGAGGGGGGGGGAGGGGGAGAGAGAGACAGATAGAGAGAGAGAGGGGGGAGAGGAAAAGCGATGTGGTTTGTATGAGGAGCGATCAGTGCCACAAAGAGGTCAAAGCAGCTGCTGAGTCGTCATTAGCACCATGTTGAGACTTTATCTTCATCCTGCTGCTGCTGTCATTTTACTGCACACACACACACACACACACACACACACACACCAGAGCTGGTCTGAGGTCTGATTTAAATGGGAAATTGATCTGAGACAAAAAAAAAGAAGAAGCTATAGCTGGAAACACAGCGTGCACACACACACACACACACACTGAGATGACCATTATCTTCCTTTTTTCTTTCATTGTGTAAAGACAAATGACACGAGACACACGTGGTGATAACAAGAATAAAAGAAAACAGAGTGCACAACTGAACTCAGATTTGTATAATTTTGCCAAAGTTTCGCCAAAAAATTGCCGCCTGCTTGGTACCTTTAAAGGGATAGTTCAACATTTTGTCAAATTGGTCCATTGCCATAATCCCTATAGTCATAGCAGTAGGTTTGTTACCTTTAATTGTCGGTGCAAGCTATTTTTAGAACGGCGGAGCAGAGCCGTGAGCTGCTCAGAGCAGCTCAGCTCAATACAGAGACTGCTTGATGAAAAACTGTCCCTGAAGGCAACGCGCATCAGCGGTTTTACATGAATTTCCCTCTAGAACAACTCTGTGTGGTAACGTTGTGTTATTATCTCATAGCGTGGTGAATGTGCAGGTCACAACTTGTCCACCAGAGCGTTGTGGAGTTGTTGGATTGTGTATTTGATGAGTTTGATGATGAGGGAAACCAAGAAATCCCATAATGAGCCTCCGTAGCGTAGCTCTGAGCAGCTCGCGGCTCTGCTCCGCCGTTCTAAAAATAGCTTGCACCGACAATTAAAGGTAACGAACCTACTGCTATGACTATAGGGATTATGGCAATGGGCCAATTTGACTAAATGTTGAACTATCCCTTTAAACCTCTTAGTGGCTCTTTTGGTTGAAGTCACTATAAGGTGTGTCAGTCCTTCACCTGTGTGTGAGGACATGACACACACACACACACACACACACCTGGAGCATCTTCTCTCACTTCCTGTCTCTGTGTCGACGACTGGTTTCCTGTTTCCCTTCAGACTTCAGGATCCTCATTCACAGTCAAGTGGACGTTTTAAATCCCGTGTGTTTGTGTCGAGCTGCTTCACCACAGACAAAAGAAACACACACAACCTCCTCCTCCTCCTCCCCCTCCTCCTCCTCCTCTCCTCCTCCTCCTCCTCCTCCTCTGCCTCTATAATAGGATTTCCCTCCATTAGATCTTTTATCATGACCTCCATGCATGTTGAGGAGGGAGAGATGAGCTGAGGTGTATTGATGCACGGAGCTGATAGGGAATCAATAGGCCTATGAAACGGACAATCAGGCAGCGAGGAGGAGGAGGAGGAGGAGGAGGAGGTGGGGAGGGGGGGGAGTTACTACCACTGTCTGTCTCACTGCAGTGTCACAACGTACGTCCTGATTAAAATGTAAATGCATGTAGGTTCGTTGGAAAAACTCATTAAAGACTGAAAGTTTAAATAGAGAATAAGATCCTTTCAGAATAAAACACCCAAGCATCGTTTTATAATTGGTTTCCCTTTCAGAATAAAACACCCAACATTGTTTTAAGATCGGTTTCCCTTTCAGAATAAAACACCCAACATCGTTTTATGATCAGTTTCCCTTTCAGAATAAAACACCCTAGCAACGTTTTGTTTTATGTTCAGTTTCCCTTTCAGAATAAAATCATCAGTTTCTGTTCAAAACACAAAACCTTGATGTTTATATTTAAGATGAATGTGCATTTGAGTTAACACACTTCTTACTTGTTTTTAGGTTTTTTTTGTCCAGAGCTTTCAGATGAATCCCCGTGAAGCCCATGAGCTGCAGCTGAGAGCTCAGGAACCTGCTGTGTTCAAGGTCAAAGTTGAACCTTCAAGTTCAATAATCTGTATTTAAAAGGAGAAAGAGACGTGACAGAGGGGGTTTAAAGATTTTCTTTTTGGGAGAGGGGGGTGTAGTATCACACACACACACACACACACACACACATGCACACATGCACACAATTACAGATAGACACAGATCTCTCCCTGTGACCTCTTGACCTCTGAGACAATGGCCTGGTGGCGTCTCCTCCTGCTCCGTGACACAATTACTGCCATCTGGACACAATGACACACACACATGCACAAACACACATGCACACACACACACAAACACACAAAAACACACACAAATACACACACTTTATGCAATTTATACATGTGTGTGATGTGCAAACCCATAAATGTACTGAATATATATGGACAGGTAAATAATTCCTCCCTGCACGTGTGTATTTGTGTGTGTGTGTGTGTGTGTGTGTGTGTGTGTGTGTGTGTGTGTGTGTGTGTGTGTGTGTGTGTGTGTGTGTGTGTGTGTGTGTGTGTGTGTGTGTGTGTGTGTGTGTGTGTGTGCAGGTTTAGTGCGTGTGCTGACTCAGCTGTTTTTACTCTCTCGTATAAAACACTCCTCCACCCGGTGCCATTAATTTCCCTCCTGCACGGCTTCTTCCTCTTCTCTTTCTGTTTATTTAAATCACACACACACACACACACACACACACACACACACACACACACACACAGCTGTGTTACCGGCTCCATAGATCTCGTTGCACTGGACTCTGGTCTGTCTTCAGCCCGTTGTCATGGTTACTTACTGTTGTCGGTGTTGTATTTCCTCCAGAAGCAGCTTCACACCATGATGTCATGATGATGACGACGTTTCAACTGTTTCACTGTCTTCTCCTCTTCCTCCTCTTCTGTCTCCTCTTCCTACCTCCTCCTCCTCCTCCTCCTCCTCTTGCCTCTTCCTCCTCCTCCTCCTCCTCCTTCTCCTCCTCCACATTCCTTATTTTCTTTCCATTTCCTGTCTGAGCTCCAGACTCAGATGTGTGTGAGTGTAATCGAATTGTGATGCTCAGCACCGTGTGTGTGTCTGTGTGTGAGTCAAGTGTTCAGATTTACATTATTGACCTCGTCTCCATTGTGTCTGAGAGAGAGAGAGAGAGAGAGAGAGATGTAGTAAATGACCAGTCAGAATGAACCTGTCAATCAAACCACCATGATGTCACTGTTTATAGGAACTGATGATGCAGCTTCATTATATTAAAGCAGAAGTGAGTGATCCGGTCGTTTTGGCTAATGCTGCGTTCCAGGCAGGCTTTTGAAATCGTAAATTACAGCTTCAAGTCACAACTTACGACTTTGTAGCGTTCCAGGCAACACACTCGTGTTTTTCCGACCTGTTTTACCTGTGAAAGTCACTATAACGGCCACTCGTAACTTCTGACCCGTGAACTCGTACCAGATCGAACTGGTACCACTTCACAGGTCGGAAAAACACGAGTTACGGGTTGCCTTGAACGCACCATAACAGTCCTCGTCCCTACGTCACCACATTCACGGCGTCCCTTGGCTGCACACACAGCCCTGCATGCCGTTCTCTCTCCTCATTGGATAAAAACTGTAGGATACGATAAATGTTTTCTCCTCAGCTCAGAGCAGAGCAGAGTGACTGACAGACCCGTGTTTCAGTCCAAACACTCTATGTAAGTGATTGCTGTCGGAAGATATAATTATTTAAGACTTATATTAACACAAATATATCACTTACTTCTGCTTTAAATATTAAATAACATTGTTATTTATTGATTTACTTTGATTTACTGATGTGATGATCAGATGCTACAATATTGTTTTTTAAAGATCCACGAGAAGATATAAAAAGACATTTCAGTAGGAGGGTTTATACGTGGACTCTTTTTCCTCTTTCTGGTTCTATTCATTCCAAATGAGTCTATCAGGTTTTAACTGTTCACATAAATTTCATTCGGTTTGTCCGAGGGGGGTCAGAGACACTAGTTGTGTTTCCATTAACCCCTAGAAATGTGAAAAGCCTAAATATGACAATAACAAACAGGTAATGGAAACACCTACGTTTCTAAAAAAAAAAACCTCTCAGATATCAACGAAACATCTTAACGCTCTCATGAGGTGGTTTTTTTCAGACGCGTCGATATCAAAGTGTGATGGAAACACTTGTTTCTCATCTCCAGGTCTGATCCCGTCGGCCATGTTTTTCTGTTTCTCTTCTCTCTCCGTCTGGTCTAAGTCGTCCCGTCCCGTCGACCGTTTCCATCCAACCAGGTTATTTCAATAAAACTTTGTCGTGCGAGGTCCAATCATTCAACTCAGTCTGATGACTCAGGTGGTGTTACACAATAACACGTCCCTGTGAATAACCAAACAATAGTTCCTTCTGTTACAGTCGCCACACTAGACTTTACCAGAGTTATGACTCATTCACAAAAAACGTCGTTTTAAATCACCGACTGAATAACCACCGCCCGTCATTTAAAAATGAAACGGACTGTTATGAGAATCGGTACCAGAAGATATTGGTACCTCTTCTCATCACAGTGGTACCGTTCAATTAAGTCCTCGTCATGTAATGAGAGCTCATCTAAACGAGGACGAAGTAAAATGTAACTCCCACCACAGGTAAGTAATTAGCAAATGATAACAGTCCAAGGAATAAAATTAAACAGTTTTATTACAGGGTTCTGCTTGACAGGTTATAGGCCCACTTGTATCTCTTCAGTTTACGTCATCAATATTACTAGCAAGGCTAGGATTACGTTTTACAAACCACTCTTAACACTGCAAAAGGTTTTACACACTTGGTGAACTAACACACTTAAGGTTTGCACACAACTCAATTCCACTGCAAACATTTTAACCACATCACGCCTTATGCCTGCCTTGATGGCTTGACTGAGACTTCACCTGAGACTGAAAACAAGTGGGGGGTTTGCCGCAGAAAATAAACAAACAAATAAACAAACAAAAAGAAAAGAAAAAAAGAAACTAGTCCGCCCAAGGGCAATACCCAGCTCTTTTTGCCCGTTACCGGCTCACTCGCCAGGCGGACTAGACAAAATAATAAACCCAAACTAATAAACAAAACAACGGCAATTCTTGTTCTCATCAAAGTGTTTGTGCTGCTTTTCATTTGTTTTTTACACACTGAACTTTCTGAGGCTGTAGGAGTCTCTCCATGTTTCTCCTTCTGCCACAGTAAAAAGGGATGTTTACATGAACTATTCAATTTTTTTTTCATTGAATGACTGTTTGACTATTTGAAAATCATTTCCCATCCCTAAAACATAAAATACTAAAAGGCTGAGGAGTTGTGATGTTTTTGAGAAATACTGTAAATATTCAAAATTCAGAATTTTTACTATTTCTTTTATAGTCAAAATAACCTCTAATTACCACACAATACACACAAAAAGTATGGAAAACTGGTACGGAGTATCAGTACCGTTTCGATTCAAATGTGAAAGGTTCCCGTCCCTAGAAACACCTGCAAATATCATTTGTACTGTTTCGAAAAATTCTGAAATGTCCCTTTTATTATTCTGCTAAAACCTGCGATGGAAACACTGAACACTGATCCGTCTGTGTGTGAACTGAAGCTCCATCTGTGATGAGCTCTCTCTCACTGTCCGGCCTATTGTTATAGCACTCACACACACACACACACACACACACACACACACAGACACACACACACACACACACACACACACACACACACACACACATTTACACACACAGACACACACACTTCCCATGGACATCGAGGGCACAAGGTCGAGACTCGGGCGGACATAAATCTGTAGCTTCACCATCCATCCCACGACCCCCCCACCCCCAACCCCCCTATCTACAACACACACACACACACACACACACACACACACACACACACACACACACACACACACACACTGCGGTCTAACAATAGCCCCTCTCCTCCATCTGGGGGTAAGTAATGATGATGGTGAATGGAGCTGCGTCCAGGAGATAAGAACAATATAGTTATAGCAATATGGGGGGGAATTACCCTTTATCTGTGTCATGGCTTACCCACCGTGTGTGTGTGTGTGTGTGTGTGTGTGTGTCATACTCTTAATTATTAATGCCCGAGCCGTCACCGTTTCTCCTCATTCATCTCCTCTCAGCCAGTTCTCCCCCCCCCCCCCCCCCCGTGTCTCACCTCCATCCCATAATATCACTGCTTTTGTTCTCTCTCTCCTCTGTTGCCTGGTGTTGTGTTGTGTTGTTCGTCCTCCAGCTCCTATTATTCTCTAACATCTCCTTCTTTTTTCTCCTCCTTTTTCTGTTTCTCCTTCTTCTCCTCCTCCTTCTTTGTCTCCTCTTTTTTCTCCTTCTCCTTCTCTATCTTCTTTCTCTCTCCTCTCCCTCCTCCTTATCTTCCTCCTCTCTCCTCTTTCCTCTTCCTTCTCTCTCCTCCTCCCTGCGGTCTTCTCCTCCTCTTCCTCCTCCTTCTCTCTCCTCCTCCTTGCATTCTTCTCCTCCTCTTCCTCCTCTTCCTCCTTCTTCTCTTCCTTCTCTCTCCACCTCCTCCCTGCAGTCTTCTCCTCCTCTTCCTTCTCCTCCTCTTCCTCCTCCTTCTCTTCCTCCTCTTCCCCCTTCTTCTCTTCCTTCTCTCTCCTCCTCCTCCCTGCAGTCTTCTCCTCCTCTTCCTCCTTCTTCTCTTCCTCCTCTCTCCTCTTTCTTCTCCTTCTCTTCCTTCTCTCTCCTCTTCCCTGCGGTCTTCTCCTCCTCTTCCTTCTCCTTCTCTTCCTCCTCTCTCCTCTTCCTCCTCCTCCCTGCATTCTTCTCCTCCTCTTCCTTCTCCTCCTCTTCCTCCTTCTTCTCTTCCTTCTCCTCCTCTTCCTCCTCCTTCTCTTCCTCCTCTCTCTTCTTCCTCCTCCTCCCTGCGGTCTTTTCCTCCTCTCTCCTCCTCCTTCTCCTCCTCTTCCTCCTCCTTCTCTTCCTCCTCCTTCTTCTCTTCCTCCTCTCTCCTCTTCCTCCTCATTTCTCTTCCTCCTCTCCTCCTCCTCCTCCTCTTCTTCATTATTTACCTTCTCCACTGTTTTCAGCTCCACTTGCATGTTGCTTTGTCTTGATGTTGGCGATGTTGTAGAGTCTCGTCTTGATCAGATCCCTTTGTTAAAGGGATAGTTCACCCAAAATTGAAATTATCTCCTCCCCCTCATGTGGACTAAGGGCTGGGAGAAGTTTCAGAGTCCTCCGTGGCTTCTCTGAGTTACAGGGGGTCTCGGTGTAGCAGTGCATGTCCATATGACGGTTGCAAATGGATACCAACTGTCTTCGTAACTAAAACACACACCAAAAAACATCCAAATACCTCCATGCTGCTCGTATGTAATGTCCATCTTGTATTGAAGCCCAGAAATGCGAAATTGACACGAAAAAAATTAAGTAAGTTTATATTTCAATCTTGTTTGTAGCTTTGTAGTTTCCGCTACAAACAAGCTTGAAATAGGCTGTAGCTGTGGAGGCCGAAGTAGCTGGGAACCTGTGAAGTCATGGCCTGTGACTTACGTGTGAAATGGTAAAATGTCCTCAAGTCCTTTTAACTGTTTTTTTTAAATCTACTATAGTGGCTTTAAAGGCCTGCACCTCCTGCACCTCCTGCAATCCATTTACTTCCTGCAACCCCTGCACCTCCTGTAGTTCCTGAACCTCTTGTACCTTTTGCCCCACCTCCTCCTGTGCCTCCTGCTCCCGGCCTCCTCCAGCTGATCTAATCTGATTACACACTGAGTCCTGCCTGAGTTCAGAGTTGTGACTCCTCCGTGGGGCCTCCTGTCAGATCTCTTCACGGCCGTCTGGACGGAGGAGCGGCGCCGTCTCTGAGCCTCCTCACGGCTCAGAGAGGAGCCACGAGGAGATCTGACTGGAGGAGATATGACAGGAGGAGCCACACTGCAAAAACTCTAAATCTGTCCAAGAATATTTGTCTCATTTCTTGTCAAGATGTCTCATTTCTAGTCAAAACTAATCTCTTTCCACTTAAAATAAGACTCATCACCTAAAAATGAACTTGTTTTTAGTCAATTTTCATTTGTTTCAAACACATTTTCACTTGAAATAAGTAGAAAAATCTGCCAGTGAAAATAAGTTTTTTTTTGTGCTTGTAATAAGGAAGAAAAACTTGCTCCACTATCAGATTTTTCTACTTATTTCAAGTGAAAATCTGCTTGAAAGAAGTAAAAAGTGTCTAAAAACAAGCTACTTTTTAATGTGATGAGTCTTATTTTAAGTGAAAAGAGATTAGTTTTGACTAGAAATGACATTTTGACGAGAAATAAGACGAATATACTTAGTAAGATATTGAGTTTTTGCAGTGCACGGCCTCAACATGTCGACATGCAGCCGCAGCCCAGACTTCATGTGGAAAAGTTGTTGTAGCGGAGGAAGAAGCTGCTGCTGCTGCTGCTGCTGCTGATGCTGCTGCTGCTGCTGCTGCTGCTGCTGATGCTGCTGCTGCTGCTGATGCATGCTGGGACATGGAGTTTCACAGCAGATTTGTGCTTTTACAGTTTTTTAATCCTCAACATACCTAAATGAAAGAGCTTAAAGCCCCCGGGGGGAGAGAGGAATACTCAGAACTAACTTCCTTTTCTCCTCATAACCACTTTAGTATCCGACTGTGAAGTAAAATCCATTTTGGGGCCGAAACAACAGAGAGAGAGAGAGAGAGAGAGAGAGAGAGAACGGTTTGACAGCTTCACTTCTGAGAAATTTAATATCATATTCTCTTCAGATTAGTGTGTTGACAATTTCGTTGCTTTGAGTGAGCATGTGTGTGAGTTGATGCTAGTGTGTTTGTGTGCGTGTTTGTACATGCAACTTAAGCTGAAGTTGTAACATTGTTGCATTTATCACTTTGGTTCTGCTTCACGCTGCCGTTTCTGAAGCAGCAAACTTTGTGAACAACGTCACACAGTTAAAAGAAGGAGCTCGTTGATTGGACAGATTAGGAGAGGAAACCCCTCCCTCCTCCTGACTTCCAAAAACAAACAGCAAACATGTAGCAGCATGTTAAATCAGGTGTTTTATTTCATTTACATAGTGGCTAGTTGTCATTGATAGAACGACAGTTAACTCCATAATTGTTTTGTTTTTTTACTAATCAAACAATCGTGGCTCAGCAGCCGACCATCAGGTCAGACAGCGAGGCAGAGAGCATCTCACTCTGACAATGAGAAGATAAAAGGAAAGACTTAAAGGGACAACGAGCAGTTTTGGAAAGCGAAGTGTTTTGACACTACATTTCCCATGAGCCTCTGCGTGCACGGTGAAATTCTTGGACCGGCGCAAGACGGACGAAAGTGAAAACATTTGCCAAGAATGGTTTCTTTGATCAAGAATTAAAGTCAGAGGTTGGAAGACGATCACATACCGTCGTAGTTCTGACCATAAACGGCGATTCGGCAGCGTTATTCCCATGACCCGCCGGGCAGCATCCGCGAAACTGAAAGTAGGAAATGCTGGGCGAGTCGACCACTAAATAATAATAACACAATAACTATAAAGACAAAACCATATATTTATCTAAAATGGACCCATTAACAAGTGGTAACGTAGATTCATCCACATTAATATGAAACTCTTTTAGAACCAAATACAAACTCCTCGTTGTCCCTTTAAATATGATTGATGCGTACTTTCACCCCAACTGCTCCTGGTGTTTGCGGTTCACTCACAAGACAACAACATGGCAGACAATATAAAAACTTGTAGTTTTCACCAAAGTCCTTACTTTTAATGGACACACAGGATTCAAATTTCTTTTACTGTAATGTGCATTTCCCAGAGATTCTAATCACTTTAAGATGGAAACATGACGACAGACTCTGATTCCTGTGAACTTCTATACGCTCTGATTCACTGGACTCATTAAATCCATTTGATCAATACGCCACAGAAAATAGTTCCCTACAGCTGCACTCGCTCGTCCCATTGGCTACGAACCACAGTGACTTTATAAAAACATTAAAAACATTTATATATGTTGTGTGTTCCTGTCGACGGTATCAAACTCTCACCCTCTGAAAGTGTGTCGTGTTTTTCAAGGTCAGTTCATCTGGAAGCACAGATGCTTCGACGAGCTGCAGCATAAATGTCACAACACACACACACACACACACGCTGGTCACCAGTTGCGAGCAGCGTCTCCGCCCCGGGGCATGCAGCAGAGCTTTCAGAGCTTTCATGCTACATTTCCACCAATCCTCCAAACCTCCACCACTAATCCATCATTTCGGACACACAAGTGCACACTTTGCAAATACACACACACATACACACTTCACCCCCCCCCTTCCCCAACACACACACACACACACACACACACACACACACACACACACACACACACACACACACACACACACACACACACACACACACACACACACATACACACACAAAGTGAAGCATGATCTCTCTGTTACTTATGTCCACATGCGTGTTGTTTCTGCCCGGTGGCCACTCACTGGTCCGGCTCTGCAGCTGCTGCACCTGATAAGACCTGCCACACACACACACACACACACACACACACACACACACACACACACACACGTTACAGTCCATTTCAAATCATGTGCGTCTAGATTAACACATCTTCCTGCTCGGAGCTCCGGGCTCAGAAACTCCAAACTCAGAGTGGATGAAGTGAAGAGGTGAATATTGATCCGTGTGTGTGCGTGCATGTGTGTGTGTGTGTGTTTGTGTGTGTGTGTTTGTGCAGGATGACACACCGGGACGTGATGCATCCAAAATGAACTTTATTTAAACTGATGTTGTGTCAATAAACGGAGGGAAAAACAAACAAACACGGCGCGTCTGGAAAGTGAATTAATGAAGTAAATGAAAGAGAGAATTAACAGTAATTAGACATAAAACAAGCGTGTGTGTGTGTGTGTGTGTGTGGTGTATGACACACACACACACTGTGCATGGCGTCTCTCTGTGTAAAGCCTGATTAATACATGTTACAGCTGACCTCTCTAATCTTATTACACAATCTGCTCGTAGCACACACACACACACACACACACATTGATGGACGACCCATTTGGATGAAATCCATTCATTGTTCTTAACGACTCAGACCGAAGCCACAAAATTCACTGACTCATATTTAACTTTGATTTCTTTTTTTCTTTTTTTTAAAGCTGCAACTCCAGACGACACAACTTTAAGATAAAACACACAAACATCTGTGAAACATCTGACGGCAGCACGAAGCATCACAGCTCAGGTCTTTAGTCTGTCTCGTCTCTCTGGACTCGACGTGAACGATCAGGAAACTTCAAGACGACTTCTCTGTTAGTGACATGTCACGGTACGGTGCGGTTAAAGGGATAGTTATCTCATAGCGTGGTGAATGTGCAGCTCACAACTTGTCCACCAGAGCGTTGTGGAGTTGTTGGATTGTGTATTTGATGAGTTTGATGAGGGAAACCAAGAAATAACATAATGAGCCTCCGTAGCGTAGCTCTGAGCAGCTCACGGCTCTGCTCCACCGTTCTAAAAACAGCTTGCACCGACAACTAAAGGTAACAAACCTACTGCTGTGACTATAGGGATTATGGCAATGGGCCAATTTGCCAAAATGTTGAACTATCCCTTTAAGGACCCTCGACCCTGTCGGCCACACACGCTGCAAAGCTCTTTGTCTTTTTATCACAGTTTAATTCCTATAATCCTTGTTTCTCTCAAAACCAAACGAGTCATTTTCTCCACTGGAAACCAACAGGTTGATGAGTTGATCACATCTTTAAAGCGCTGAAACACTGAATATTGAATCTGCAGCTGACAGATGTTTAATGAGAATATCACTTAAATATGGTTCTACAGCTTCTGTGAAAATTCAATCAGAGAAATTTGAGGGATTGTTGTTGAAATTTGCGTCGAGAAATCTGACTTACCTCTGGTCAAGATGTTTACACTTGTAGCTGAAATGAAAAGAGGAGTAAAAGGTGTCAGGAATTTGTCTCAGTGATGTTTATATATATAGTATTTATGTGTTTTTTACATCCTGGACTGTGAATGACCTCCATGAAAGCTGCTCCCCTGCTGATTTTTGCCCTTATTTCACTTCAAATCAAATCTAAATTAATTTATAACCTTTATATGATGATAATATATCTGGATGTTTTGTTGATATTCTGTCTCTCTCTGTTAAAATGAAAAACTAACCATAAAAACTATTTTTATTTTATTTTAATGTTTATTTAACAGGGACGATACATACAAGATTACCACAGAAAATGGGAAAATGCGATGCGTACAAGACGTCTAGCTTCAGCTAATGTGCAGTCTTTGTCTCTGGTCAGGCTTTAGAATAGGATCAAATATACTGAATACAATAAATGCAATGATACAAATACAGTGGATAATGTAACATTAATAAATAAACACAACTGCAGTTATACATTTCAGATTAAAACACAAGCATTAAACATTAGTAAAGTGCTGTATTGACAGCGACTTGTGAGAAGTTAATGTTCACGTTTCTGCTGCTGCTCGAGCCGATGTTTCACTTTAACACTAAACCTCTGTAGTTCTGTTTAGACTAACTTATAAAAATCAGCAGGGGGTCCAATACTTATTTTCCCCAATCTATATGAATGAATTGAATTAATGAATTCATATTTATTTACGTGTCGTGCACCATTTAAGGCGCCCAGCCTATAAGGGCTTAGTTACAAGACACATTACCATCATATTTAGACACCAAACAAAATCATCAGAGCACAGACAAAACCAAACAAAAACAAAAACCACATGGAATTCACATTAATAATTCACTTTTTCTTTTTGACCAGGCACTTTTTATGAAAGTAGCTCTAGTAAAGACTTCTTTTCTGAAGAACCATTCCAACTTTACCTCATCATCATCATCATCAACCCAAAACAACTCAGGTTTCACATTTAGCATTTTCTGAAACAAAAACTGCCTGTTCTGGCTTCGTCATATAACGGACAATGAAACACAACACAACACTATATGTTTGAGTCTTTTTTTTTTTTAAACCAGCGCAGCAGAAATGTGAATCTTCGGGTCAGTCGCTCTGCTTCTGCTGCTTCCAGGTTTTTAGATTTGTCGGGCGGACGAACATGAAATATGAATGCTGGGGAGCGGGAGGATGAAGCGGCCCGGCCCCCGGTGCGTGCCGCGGGTTTTACATTTGTCTTTTTTAATTTGCGTCCGCTCAGGATTTGTGGCCGTCAGTGTCGGGCCACAGCCGGGACGTAATTATTCAGCAGACGACATGTGGGTGACGGAGTGGCCTAGATAGGAGGAGGAGAAGGAGAAGTAGAAGAGGAGCACAGCAACACAAAGAGGAAGAGCAGAGGCTGAATGTATGTCAGAGAGAGGGGGAGGAGGAGGGAGAGGAGGAGGAGGGGGTATTTACTGTAGCTGCTTCATCTCATCACATGAAACCTCTCAGTCCTATAGGAGGGAGGGGGAGGGGGGGGATGGAGGGGGAAAGACCAGAGCTCAGGTCAGTAACAGAGATGGACAGAGTACTCCACCCCAGTACTTATAAGAGTAAGAGTACAAATACTACTGGTCAAAATGTACTCCGTTACAAGTAAAAGTAGCTCAGTCCACATGTTACTGCAGTAAGAGTAAAAAAGTACCTGCTTTTAAAAGGTAGTTAAAGCAGAAGTAAGCGATCCGGTCGTTTTCGCTAATGCTGCGTTCCAGGCAGGCTTTTGAAACCGTAAATTACAGCTTCAAGTCACAACTTACGACTTTGTAGCGTTCCAGGCAACCCACTCGTGTTTCTCCGACCTGTTTTACCGGTGAAAGTCACTATAACGGCCACTCGTAACTTCTGACCCGTGAACTCGTACCAGATCGAACTGGTACGACTTCACAGGTCGGAAAAACACGAGTTACGAGTTGCCCTGAACGCACCATAACTTCTTGTCAGCCGATGGAGTTAGCAGCCCCCGCCCTCGTCATGGATCGACAGAGAAGACTGCCCCTTTATGCCGTTCTCTCTCCTCATTGGATAAAACTTGTAGGATACAAGGAAAGTTTTCTCCTGGGCTCAGAGCAGAGCAGAGTGACTGACAGACCCGTGTTTCAGACCAAACACTCTATAGAAGTGATTGCTGTCGGAAGATACAACTATTTAAGACTTATATTAACACAATAATATCGCTTACTTCTGCTTTAGGTAAAAGTGAGAGTAAGAGTAAATTTCTTATTTTTCAGATCAATGAATTACTATATTTTTTTCTAAATGAATGTAAGGAGCTTTTAACTCTTGTTAGTGAGAATTAACTCTTTGAAAGCAGCTGCACTGATGTGCTGCTTTTAGGGGTTAGGGTTTCCTTCTTTGACAAACACAGCTTGTGTCCAATAGGATTTTAGAAAAAGACCTGAAAGTAACCAGTACTTTTCAGCCGTACTACTAATTAACTCCAGTAAAAGTACTAATATTTGTCTTAGAAATGTATTCAAGTAAGAGTAATAAGTACCAAAGAAATCTAATACTCAAGTAAAGTACAAATCCTCTGGATATGTACTCAAGTACAGTACTCAAGTAAATTTACTCCATTACTGTCCACCACTGGTCAGTAATATAACACGGTGATTCCATGTCGCCTCTGAAACCAGGATCAATTAGGAGGTAAAAACCTGGATCCAGTGGATGGATGTTAGAAATAAAGTTCATAAATGACAAACTTGACTTTCCAGCATCACCTGGATGCAGTTTGTAAGAATTCACACCAGCTCTTCCTACACACACTTTGTTTTTAAGTCAAAATTCCTGATCCAGGCGTCCCACAGGGAACCATGTTGGGCCTCCTGTTCTTCCCATTTGAGTGCATCAATGTACATTTTTACGCAGACGATACGATTGTTTATGTCGTAGGAGGAAAACGCTTTGTTCAGGCTCTTTTGCTTTTTCGTCATCTCCAGACTTCAGACAGGAACATTTCAAAGCTTTGTATTTTAGTTCAATGGGACCAGAGGTTGAAGAACTATTTAATACTAAACACGCTCACAATATTACAGTTTTTCCCAGTTGGTTTGGCTCATTTCTCTTAACGGAAATTAGATTCTCAAACCTCTGAGATCATTTGGCAAAACAGTGTTACAGTTCAGCACAACACCATAGATCACTTTCCTTCTCATACAAATAGTCAGTGCTCCCAAAATGCATCAGTTTTAGATCAACAACATCTATTCTCTTGGAAATTGTGCTAACTGCAGGCTACCTCTACTTAATCATTTGCAAAGATGTACGAAGACATCTGCAATTTGATGAAATTAATGAGAAATACAATTCTGTTGTGAACAATTGCCAAGTGGTTTGGAGGTTTGTCCATGATGTTTTGAGAATGTAATTTCTGTTCCGAAAAATGAGCCAAACCAATGGAGAAAAACTGTAATGCTAACTCGCCGTTTTATATGTCATAATTAGTGTCCGAGTTTTGTTTAATGAGCAGAAAAAGTCCTGCATTTCTTTGGAGCTGTTGATTCTGCCTGAGACAAAAATGATCTTAATTCAGCTCTTCACAAATCTTCATAATTCAGACCACATTGTCGTCGTTGTTCGAGCGGTGACGGTCAGCGACGACCTCATGGAAACTGCATCACATATTGACTTTTGTGTTTTTATGACATAAACTCAAATATGACTGTGTTTATTATTAATGTGTCACTGGGATCCATCCAGCGAAGCACAAACATCTGTAGGCTTCTGAACTTCTTGTAATTGTTTGACATAATAAATCATCTGAACTCAAGGTTCATTTTCTTTCAGCTGCATCTCACTGCCTTCATCATCCCATAGATCTGTGATTCCCATCTTGTGGGTATTGGAATTGGGTCGTCTAATCATTTTCAAAATAGCAGTCTATGATTTTTGTTGAAAAGATAAAAATGTCATTATTTAACCTTCGTCTTGTGTTAGCTTTTTACTGCCATCTATGGTGTTTCGGGTCAGTTTTGACCCATATTTTAAATCAGCTGTAAAATACACTAAATACATTTTTTTCTATCCAATTTGTTTTTCTTCTCTTGGTTACATTGTTAGGCTTCCTTATCCATGAAAATATTGGTTTTAATATTTTTGGGTGTGGGCCCCTGGGCCTTTTTTGTCAGTAAACAAACACTTGTCTTCAACTGAACCTTCCTCTTGTAGCTTTCTGCTTCCATCTATGGTGTTCGGGTCAGTTTTGACCCGAGTCTTCAATCAGCTGTAAAACACACTAAAACAATTATTTATCACCCCCTTTGTTTCTCATCTCTTGGTTATGTTGTTAGGCTTCCTTATCCATGAAAAGGTTGGTTTTGCACTTATGATTTCAGTTTGAACTCTCATTATTGTTCTTATCGTTATAACCGGGTCAAAATTGACCCAAACACCACACAAATGTAACAATTTTCACCAGAGCATTTTAGAACTTTGTGAAAAAAAAAAAGTTTTATTTTGTTTAAATAGAGGCTCCTGACAAAGTCAAAAAGTCTTGATTCTATAAACAAATTTATGTGGTACTTCTATGCATTTAAAACTTGAAAACGGGTCACTGGTGACCCGAACACCAGAGGAAGGTTAAAGAATAAAAATCAAGCAAGTTGTTATTTACATTGAGTTGAGACTTTTTGTCTCAGCTCCTGTAACTTGCAGGGTGTTCATGGTCGGGCTCTCATATTCATTTCTCTACTAGAATTAACGACGCCTTAAACTTCTCAGTGACTGTGGAGCTTCATGCTTCAGTCCTGGTCTTCTATCCATATCATTAAAATAGAAAACGTACGTGTTATTTGGCCTCCATATTGTTCATGTGGTCGGATGTGGGCCAAGGAGATTTTCAAGTGAAGCCCTGAGTTTGAAAAGGTTGGAAACCACAGAGATAGATGATGAGTGCATATAGAAGATGAGTGTATTCTGTGTCAAATGGAAGCCGGAGAAGATCCGGTGGAGCCCTGCGAGGTCACCGTGAGGTTCCTCAGACTTAGCGAGGACACTGTAAAATCCCATTAGAAGTAAAAGCCTCCTGAAGCAGCTCTAATTACTGGAGCAGCTCTGCTCTGTCTGCGAACGTGTTTCACATTCATGACTGTGTGGATCAGATGAGCTATTGAACTAACAGGCTCACCTGGATTAGCTCTGCTCGGCCTCGGCTGTCCCGGACTGAACCTGGAGGAATGAAACCTCGCTGCTGTAGTTTCTCCACAGGCTCTGTGAAGTAACTTTTATGGAGAGCTTATGTAACCGGGTTGAGTGGACCGAGGCATTTGCCCGTTAGCTAAACCATCCATTTAGTACAGCTCCCACTGCAGCTCTTTACTCTTTATTTAAGTTCTCAGGGTTAAGGTCAGAAACTGTTGGACACAATATAAAAACGTCTCTGAACAACAACAAACTTCATCCAGAGCTCAGCCGCTTTCCCACAATCTCATTAATCCAGTACGTCCCACCATTATCTTGTCAGCAGATTAAGTTCTCAGACTAATGTGTTGGCAGAGATGACGGACTTCTCCGAAACCCTGAAGACAGGACTGCAGTCACGTCCAGTCACAGTGGGAAGAGACTCCTCGGATTTAAAGACAAACTACGCAGGATTCTTCCCGTGGCTACGCTACATTTTGTATGAATGTAACCCGTAATATTTTATATTAGAATCAATTTGGTCTACATATGGGAAACAATAGGTGTGAGTTTGAGTAACATGAACGTTTGTGTTTCATTCTATAAACTATTGATAACAATTCTCCCAAAAATTACAACTGGTCAGAATAACAAAAAAAGATGCAGTGTTGCTGTTTTCAGACCTCAAATAGTAATGCAAAGAAAAAGTTGATATTCATGTTTAAACAGACCACTAATGTTTTAATTTAGGAAGAGTTCAGATTAATATAGATGGAAATTTAATCCTGCAGCAGCCGTGACTGTTTTGATTATTTACTGATGCATATGTTATAGTTCTAAGATTTTCTATTAAAATAAAGGCAATAATGACATTTTTTTGTTCTCTTTTTATTTGGAAAAGTACCGAAAAGTATCGAAAAACATGTTGGTATCGTGACAACACTAGACTACACAAACGTTGTAACATTATATATGATAAATAACATTATCCATGCTCAATGTATTGGTTTTTCACTGGCTTCATTGCTAAACAGATGCACATGGCCAGGAGGAGGGTTAGCAAAACAGCAGAAAAGCGACCAGACTTGCATAGTTCCTCTTTAAAACCAGTTCAGAGTCAGACTTTGAACAGCGTCTGGTTGTGATTTGATCATTTTCACATTTTATTTTCACTGAGAAAATCCCGATGCCTTGATGCTGTGATGTTTGTTGGGTCTTTGTAGTCTCTGGAGCAACACAACATTTACAGTGGTGATGGTGCATTAGCTACATAACACTTCATTCTGCGACTTTGATTACTTTGTCTTTAACAGCACTCCTGTTGTGACTTTGTTGTCGCTGGAAGCTGCAGTCTTACAGTCTTTAGATCTGCAGGTTAAAGGAAAAGTTCACCCAAAAATGAAATTCATTTCATTGACGACGTCATTTAGGACATTTTTTACAGCCTAAACAGTCCTGTATTGAATTGGTTCACGCTATGCAAGCAGATGTGACCAGACTTACCTCAATGACATTGTTTCCAGTGAACTCTGGACTATCTCCCTTCAGGACACTTGGATTGCAGAGGACGAGCAGTGTGGAGGAATATTTCAAGGTTTTTGTGTAGTTTTATGGACCTTTTTGTGTCAGGCGCTATTGACTCTCATATAAAGTTTTGGTTGGACTACGAACCGGCCTCCCGGGTCTCCAGATGCACTTTGAGGAATAAAAAACAGCATGAGAGTGAGTCACTAACGACTGAATTTCGTTTTTTTGGGAACTATTCCATGAATACAGTATAAACCGATGGTTTCAGTTGGCACATTCATTAAACCCTTTTCACAGTTGAGGATGAAATTATTAGCCCCCCTCTATGAAAATATTTCACTTTCTAGTAGGCTAAGTATTTCCGGAGTGCTGTTAATCAGAGCAAAGATTTTAAAGGCTAATCATTTAGTTTCTGGTAGAATCTACAACCAGCGACCATCATGGAGCTCTACTTGTTCCTGTCTTGCCCTGAAGGTTTCGTTCTCGTTGTGTTTGCTGCTCGTCTCCTTCTCCTGTCGGTCACTTTGGCTCAAACCGACGTGTTTCATTTAGTTTAGTGAGAACAGTGGCTGTCATGGAAATACAGTAACTGTCTGTGTGTGTGTGGGTGTGTGGTTGCCGTGGTGCTGTGACCCTTCACCTTTGTCCCCACAGCAGTGTGTGTTTGTGTGTGTTTGTGTGTGTGCGTGACAAACACTGGCTCTGTCCGTCCCTGTTGGCTCTCAGGGTGAATCTGTTTGTACACCTGCCACTGATTCCTCTCTCACACACACACACACACACACACACACACACACACACACACACACACACACACACACACACACACACACACACACACACACACACACACACACACACACACACACACACACACGCTGCTACTGCTGTTTTCTGTTTTGTTTTTTCACGTCCAGTCTCTGTGACCTGAACCGGGTCAGATCCAGGTCCAGGTTGTGGAGTTGTTGGATTGTGTATTTGATGAGTTTGATGAGAGAAAACCAAGAAATCCCATAATGAGCCTCCGTAGCGTAGCTCTGAGCAGCTCACGGCTCTGCTCCACCGTTCTAAAAACAGCTTGCACCGACAATTAAAGGTAACAAACCTACTGATATGACTATAGGGATTATGGCAATGGGCCAATTTGCTAAAATGTTGAACTATCCCTTTACATTAAAACATACTGTATCCTTTATCAAATTTAGGATTAATATAAAAAGAATAAAACAGAATAGAATAAAGATAAAGATCAGTATATACAGAAGAAGTTATTGTTCACTGTCGATGTAAAGTTGGCGGTCCTTCACAGATGCGGTTAGAGCTGCCACAGTTAATCGATTAATCGCACAATTATCGATTATTAAATTAATCGCCAACTATTTTTTTAAGAAAAAAAGTCCAAATTCTCTGCTTCCAGCTTCTTAAATGTGAATATTTTTGGTTTCTTTGTTCCTTTATGACAATAAACTGAGTCTCTCTTTGATTTGTGGACAAACAAGACATTTGAGGACGATGTCGTCTGGTGGTTTGAGAAACACTGACTGATGTTTTTCAACATTTTTGAACATTTTATTGACCAAACAACTAATCGATTAATGGATTAGCATGACGGCCGTCCATCATGAGTCTCCGTGGTGATGTCACCGTCTCTCTCTGTGGAGGAAGACGGAGGTCGAGCTGCTGACTGATGGACTGCACCAGAGATCAGATAAGGAGCTGTTTGTTCTCCCTGTGATCTCAGTGCTGCTCCATCACTGCTGCTGATAACACAAGACCACACACACACACACACACACACACACACACACACACACACACACACACACACACACACACACACATTTATTTGCGTTTTTTCCCTCTCAGGTTTTTTCTTTCTTTATTCCTGCAGCTCTGAAGAACCGTTTTACTGCCGTTGACCTTTGAGCTTTTCACCACTCATCAATCTGAACTCTTTACATCACTGTCTCACACACACACACACACACACACACACACACACACACACACACACACACACACACACACACACACACACACACAGTATAGCTGTTCATTGCTGCTTCAGTTCACTGTAAAACATTCACAGTAGGATTCATCAGTGTTTTCTAATTAAATGAATTAGTTCAGTCGTTAACACTATACAGTATGTATACATAAATCATCGTAACACTGACACTGGCTCACTATTTAGCAAGATCAAGTCGTTGTTTACTACTAATTAAGGTCATTGATGAATATTATTATTATTATCATTTTGTGATGAATGTAAAACCATCCTCCCTATAATTCATATTTACTGTAAATTGATCTTGCCAAATACTGAGCCCGTAAGAAAACTGTTATAACTTGTTTATGATTGATTTTGAATGACTGGGAAGTTTAATTATTATTAATTAATTAATTTAGTTCATTTAACAATTTTAATTCAGTGAACTTTATTGTCAATCACACTATATAACAGTCAATTACACAGGGGATCGAAATTGCGTTTCCCCAAAACTCCAAATGTGCAAATTAACATTCAACATACGTTTACCACACAAGTATAATATAAAAGTGGACACAGACATCAACAATAATAACAGGAACCTTTAGACTTGGCATGTACATATGTGAGTGTGTCATCTGCATACATTTGTGTCTTAAACTCTGCAGCAACAGATGGCAAATCATTTACATAGATGCTAAACAAAAGCGGGCCCAACATGGAGCCCTGAGGAACCCCCACATAGGACAGATAGTAAAACAGGGGATAATTTACCATTTATTCTAGTGCAGCGCTGTCTGTTGGTCAGGTATGATCTCACCCATTGCATACAATACATTGTGATTGGATTTTATGTTATTAGTCTTATTGTAAAGACCTTAAAAGGGATAGTTCAACATTTTGGCAAATTGGCCCATTGCCATAATCCCTATAGTCATAGCAGTAGGTTCGTTACCTTTAATCGGTGCAAGCTATTTTTAGAACGGCGGAGCAGAGCCGTGAGCTGCTCAGAGCTACGCTACGGAGGCTCATTATGGGATTTCTTGTTTTCCTTCATCAAACTCATCAAATACGCAATCCAACAACTCCACAACGCTCTGGTGGACAAGTTGTGAGCTGCACATTCACCACGCTATGAGATAATAACACAACGTTACCAGACAGAGTTGTTTTAGAGGGAAATTCATACAAAACCGCTGATGCACGTTGCCTTCAGGGACAGTTTTTCATCATCAGTCTCTGTATTTACCTCTAAAACAACTCTGTTTTCGTTTTCTGTTATTATCTCATAGTGTGGTGAATGTGCAGGTCACAACTTGTCCACCATTACAATTTTCATTTCTTTCGATTTAAGAAAAGGTTTATTCCAGCTCTCTTGGTTTGGGCCTCTTTATTCTGGTTGAGCTGTTTATACGGAGCATTTTCATTTGGTTTTCAGTTTTCTACACATTCTAATCTGAATATTTGGCTCCATGTGAACACACCTTATGACGCAGCGACCAGACGACAGTGAAGACGTTCCTCTGTCTCCTCACACACATTTTAATGGTGTTGGGTTTTTGGAGGCGTCTCGGCCTCGTTTACACAAACACAGAGGAAGTGTGAGAGTGTGTGAGTCAGCAGGGAGCGAAAAACTTCTGATTCAGTGTCTCAGTCTCGGTTTGTTTTTCCTTCTTGTGGTTGTTGTAGTTGGATCGTTGTCCATGAAAACAAAGCAGGAAGTCATCATGTGACACTGTTCATCTCAGTGTTTCGGACAGGAAGGGGTTAAAGGGATAGTTCACCCAAAATTAAATTTCCATATGACGGTTGCAAATGGATAACAACTGTCTTCGTAACAAAAAGACACACCAAAAAACATCCAAATACCTCCATGCTGCTCGTATGTAATGTCCCTCTTGTATTGAAGCCCCGAAATGTGAAATTGTTCCGAAAAAAATTAAATAAGTCTATATTTCAAGCTTGTTTGTAGCGGAAGCTCCTCTTCCCAGGTCGTCCAAATTTGACGAACCAGGAAGAGGAGCTTCGAGAAGCTTCCGCTACAAACAAGCTTGAAATATAGACTTATTTAATTTTTTTCGGAACAATTTCACATTTCGGGGCTTCAATACAAGACGGACATTACATACGAGCAGCATGGAGGTATTTGGATGTTTTTTGGTGTGTCTTTTTGTTATGAAGACAGTTGGTATCCATTGACAACCGTCATATGGACATGCACTGCTACGCCGAGACCCCCTGTAACTCAGAGAAGCCACGGAGGACTCTGAAACTTCTCCCAGCCCTTAGTCCACATGAGGGTGAGTGAAATTTCAATTTTGGGTGAACTATCCCTTTAAGTGTTCTCCTGGACCGGGTCAATCCGGCTCAGCTCAGGGCCTGGCTCCGAGCCCGGCAGCCGGCCGGTCTGACCGACTGAGCTGCTGCTGCTGCTGCTGCATGAATAATGCTGAGCCATGGTGCCCTGCTGCCATGGCAACCAGAGGAGGAGGGGGGGGGGGGGGGGGGGGGGGTCTGTGTGGGTAGAGAGCAAATATAGAAAAGAGCAAAAGAGGAGAAGGAGGAGGAGGAGGAGGGAGGGTGATGGGGCTGATCAAGTGAGGAAGAAAAAAAAAGAAAACAATGGAAATGTAGGACAGAGAGAGAGAGAACGAGGGAGGGAGAGAAGGAGGGAGAGAGGGAGAGACGGAGGGAGAGAGGGAGGGAGAGAAGGAGGGAGAGAGGGAGGGGAAGAGGCGACTCAGCAGTTTTGGACTCAGCAGCAGCAGCAGCAACAACCTGTTTCACAGTGTCACCAGAGTGTTGCATCATGGGAGCAGGAACCACAGGGGACGCTCACATTGCAGGATGACATCACCGTTACCGAGGGCGACGGAGAGAGAGAAACAGAGAGAGAGAGAGAGAAACAGAGAGAGAGAGAGAGAAACAGAGAGAGAGAGAGAGAGAGAGAGAGAGAGAGAGAGAGAGAGATGGTTTCAGTTTCTGTCTGAAAACGAGCTGAACAGAGAGACAGAGATCTATCTATCTATCTATCTATCTATCTATCTATCTATCTATCTATCTATCTATCTATCTATCTATCTATCTATCTATCTATCTATCTATCTATCTATCTATCTATCTATCTATCTATCTATCTATCTTTCTACTGGATCTATCTATCTATCTATCTACTGGATCTATCTATCTATCTATCTATCTATCTATCTATCTATCTATCTATCTATCGTTCTATCTATCTATCTATCTATCTATCTATCTATCTATCTATCTATCTATCTATCTATCTATCTATCTATCTATCTTTCTACTGGATCTATCTATCTATCTATCTATCTATCTATCTTTCTACTGGATCTATCTATCTATCTATCTACTGGATCTATCTATCTATCTATCTATCATTCTATCTGTCTATTTGTCTGTCTATCTATCTATCTATCTATCTATCTATCTATCTATCTATCTATCTATCTATCTATCTATCTATCTATCTATCTATCGTTCTATCGTTCTATCTATCTATCTATCTATATATCTATCGTTCTATCTATCTACCGTTCTATCTATCTATCTATCTATCTATCTATCTATCTATCTATCTATCTATCTATCTATCCTTCTATCTATCTATCTATCTATCTATCTATCTATCTCTCTCTCTGAGGGATGAAGAGGAGGAGGAGGAGGAGCAGAAAGAGGAGGAGAAAGAGCAGAAAGAAGAGGAGAAAGAGGAGGAGGAGCAGAAAGAGGAGAAAGAGGAGGTGTAGAGCTTCTCCACAGTGTCTCAGTGACCATATGCAGCTATAACAGCAAATATGGCGTCTCTGCATGGATCACTGCAGTGGCTGTGTGTGTGTGTGTGTGTGTACCCCACTGACACACACACACTGTGTCTGAATCCCCCCAAAAACACTCATACATAATATATAGAAAAGTGCCGCGTCGTGTTATGCAACCATAACGTGTGTGTATGGTGTGTGTATGTGTGTGTGTGAGTGTGTGTCTATGTTTAGCAGCAGACTGGTGTCTACAGTTAAATTGTACTTTCCACTCTAGTTGTTACAGCAGCAGACACAAGATGAGAAGAGCTGAGGATCATCAGCTCTGAGACACACACACACACACATAGACACGCATACACACACACACAGACACACACACACAGACACACACACACATAGACACACACACACACACACACACACACACACACACACACACACACACACACTAATGCTGCGTTTCCTAAATCAACGACACGTTCACTGTCCTAGATCAAACTCAGAGAAGTAGCTCTGTCTCTGCTCCTCCATCGTTTGCTTTGGTCTGGTTCTGCAGCCGGGCACATTCTCCTCTTCTTCCTTCTCTTCCTCCTCTACCTCTCCTTCCTCCTCCTCTTCTCCTTCCTCCCTCCTCTCCCTCCTCTTCCTCCTTCCTCATTTCTCTTTTCTCTTTTTTGTGATTACTTGAACTTTATTCATCTGTATTAGGCTTTCTTTGTTTCATTTTGTCTTGTTTTGCTTTCTTCTCTCACCTTTTTCCATTCATTTATTCAGTATTTATTGCTGTTATCATTACTACTATTATTTTTTACTATCATCATTTTCCCTTATTTTCATTTCTTTTTTTCTTTTTCTCTTTTTTACTTTTTTATTTTGTTATTTCTCTACCTTGTATAAGGTAGCCTATGTGAATATTATTTCTCTACTTCATTTAAATTATTTGCTAGGTCAAGGTGAGGTCATGTTATAAGCCTTTCGAGTTTCAGACCTCACATGCACATTTTTTTTTTGTATCTTTCTCACTAGTAAGAGAGATAAGTAAATGTTTTTTGTTCTATTTTATATGTGCAAATGTCTAAAAAGTCTAAAGTCTCTTCCTCCCCCTTCTCCTCCTTCCTCCTCCTCCTCCTCCTCCTCCTCCTCCTCCAGAGGAGAAACAGCTTTAACCACATGTGTGATAGATTGTACAGTAGTGACTCTGTGACACCAGGGAGATATACAGCTCTGTTGTGTCTCTGTCTGAATCACTGCTCTATTACAGCGTGCACACAGACACACACACGCACACACAGACACACACACACACACACACACACACAGACACACACACTCTGGGGACCAATTAAACCTATAAAACACAGAGCTGGAAACTGCTCATGTGCCCGTTTGTTGCCGTGGAAGAAAAACTCATTTTCTCTCAGTGAAATTGAAACTCAGCACAAAGTGACTGATGATGAACTCGTCTTTTTTTCCACGTCGAGCCTGAAGGGGGCGCTCTGAAGGGGGCGGGGCTATCAGACCATAGGGCGGCCACGTAGATGTGGACGAGCTCAGTTTGGGCAAAGGATTCTGGGAAGTGTTGATGAAAGGATTCACAGTATGACTTCAGTCTTTATTCCACTGGTTGTTTTCTTCTTTATCTTCTGCTGCTGGAGCTTCCCCCAGAAACACTCCTGGTTGTTTTCTTAAATTGTAGCATACTTTGAATTAGATCTAGTTTTACGGCTAATCTAGCCTAGAAATCTAGCTGCACCCTAGCGGCAGCAAATCTATTTGCTCCGTGGGTCTAGAAATGAGCCATAGGAACTTTTGAGTCTCGAACACCGATTGTGTTCACCAATCACAGCGCTCTATCTGTTTAGAGAGTCGTTGGGCGGGCTTAACACCATGACGACATACATCAACTTTGAAAGAATTAAACTTGTCATTTTCTTTAAAAGTTGAGCAAGAAACTGCATTGAAGTCGTTCATTTGGAAGAAGGATGTATTTGGTGTTTTGCCGACGGGATATGGGAAAAGTTTAATCTACCGGCGTCATCCGGCTCTTTGCTCTGATTGGTCGTAGCGCTACCCTATTGGTGCAGAGGCAGTTTGAAAGACAGCCTTCATCCCGCCCCCTGGATTGAGCCGAGGTCTACCGCTCGTTGCCAGACATGCTAGACATGTTAAGGATGTAGTCTGGCTTGGCAGGCTACGGCTAATCGGCTTGTTGAAGTAAATAAACTTCTGGCTGCATGTTTGAGTCGCCATCTGACGCTGTCTGTGGCAGTCCGCTCCCATTCATCGCTGCCGTGGCGATGCGATGCGGGGACAGACACAACTACCGCAAAACAGGAGACATTAAACTGAAAATCTTCAGATTCCTTCTTTTAGACCTAAAATGTTAGGAAAATACAGCCCCGAGTTGAATTTGCCCAGAATTGTCCTTTAAGTCATGATTAATACAAAAACATGTGTTTCTATGCAGATGATACCTTCTTCTTCCTCTGAGTCGTGGTGTGTATCTGCTCCGGGTTTTTATGATCTGGGTTTTGGTTTAAGATTCTAACATGTTAACAGTACCAATGTTAACACACCACTGGTTAGTATGTGTGATGTTTCAACAATTTATTCAGCTCATTCAGCTTCCAGCTTTCAGCATTCACTCGTAGTTCCTTCAGGAAATGCATTCTCTAGTTAAATTCTTATTATTGCTTCTAGAAAAGTTTTTATTTGCCACTAAATGTTCTTTATATATACATAGCCTATATGAATATGCAAATTGC